>NC_037675.1:72313227-72504724 GCF_003255815.1 Theropithecus gelada | reverse complement strand
TCTCAAAAAAAAAAAAAAAAAAAGGCCGGGCACGGTGGCTCAAGCCTGTAATCCCAGCACTTTGGGAGGCCGAGACGGGTGGATCACGAGGTCAGGAGATCGAGACCATCCTGGCTAACATGGTGAAACCCCGTCTCTACTAAAAAAAAATACAAAAAACTAGCTGGGCGAGGTGGCGGGCGCCTGTAGTCCCAGCTACTTGGGAGGCTGAGGCAGGAGAATGGCGTGAACCCAGGAGGCGGAGCTTGCAGTGAGCTGAGATCCGGCCACTGCACTCCAGCCTGGGCGACAGAGCCAGACTCCGTCTCAAAAAAAAAGAAAAAAAAAAAGAAAAAAAGAAGACCTTAGGCCAGGAAAGTCACTGCCTAGACAAGTGGACAGGAAAAAACTCACTGTACTGTAACAAAAAACACTGATTTCAAAATCCCAAGTAATGTGACTCTGTCATCTAACCAGAGCCTGCAAGAGTACAAAATGTTGGTCAGATCCTGTGTATGTCTCACTGGTCTAGACATCTCTGCTTTACCTGAGGTGTCTGGCCTACCTCTATGATACATTTTGGACTGGATGGGACACAAACTTCAGATAGCCGCCATGCCCACGCCCACTTCTGAGGCCACTGATCTTGTTTTCCCTCAGCTCCTATTATTCTAGTGGATTGGTTTGTACTACAAAACCCTGTGCACTACTCTCACTACTCTAACCCTCCAATAGTGGCTGGGTACAAGCTGTAGGCTAGCTAGCAACTGAGGCATGGCTGAACCTGAAATGAAAGAATATAGCAAGTAAAGTCAAGGCAAAGGCAAGTCAAAGCTTAAGTAATTAGATGTTATAATAGATGGGTGAGGATGCTAATTGACATCGAGAAAAGACTTGACAAGAGGTTAGCTTGCTTCAGATCAACGCTTCAATCAAAAATAATGAGGAAAGCTGTACAAAGCATAAAAATATACTTGAAGGCATTGGAGTGCTACCACGGTAACTAACACTTTAGGGGTCAAGAACCCAGAAAGAAGGGAAGCCCAGAGAGAGAAGAGCGGTATTTGGTGTTGTAACAGAGCTGTCAGGTTTGTATGTCAGGTTTGTTTGCCAGAAGTAAAAGTAGATAATCTTGAGGAAGATTATAACATCTACAGCCTCAATTACGTACAGATTTTCATATACAGTGTCTGGCATTCAATCAGAAATACACAGGCAAACAAAAGACAAAACAGAACCAAGAGAAAAAAAAAAAACCAAACAGACAACAGAAACAGAATCACAGGAGACCCAGATGTTGGAATTATCATATACGAGCTTTAACTGTAGTTAATATGTTTAATAAATTAAATAGGGAGCAAGAATATCAGCAGGTAACTGAAAATATACTAAAGAATCAAATGCAAATTCTGGAACTGAAAAATACACAAATTAAAATTAAGAACTCAATAGATCAGTTTAGCAGAATATTAGATATAGATGATGAAAGAAAAATAAAATCTGGAGGATATGTAGAATAAAATATTTAAACTAAATATGGAAAGACTAAAGATAGGAAATTCAGAAAACAACATGAGATAAGGGACATGGTTAAAAGGTGTAATATATGTGTTTAAATGTGGTGTGAGAGGAGGAGAGAAAAATAATATGGCAGAAGGAATATTTGAAGAGATAATGGCCAAGATTCAAGAGATAATAAAAAACACTTTGGCAAGATAAATACAAAGAAAACTACACATAGGCACTATATGGAAAGCTATTAAAAATCAAAGACAAAAATAATTGGTGGATTAAAAATACATTGCCCTTAAAGGAGCAACAAGACTAAAAAAACCATAAAAGGTAGAAGACAATGGAATGATTCCTTTGAACTGCAGAAAGAAAATAACTACCAAGCCAAACCTCTGTATCTCACAAAAACCTTCAAAAATGAAAACAAAAAGACATTTCCACAGTAAGAAAAAGAAAAACACAAGGAATTTGTCACCAGCAGACCAAGAAATGGTAGAGGGAGTTCTTCAGGTAGAAGAAATATAATTCCAAAGAAACCACAAAGATACAGAAAGGGTTAAATAGCAATGAGAAGAATAGGCTGGGCGCAGTGGCTCATGCCTGCAATCCCAGCACTTTGGGAGACTGAGGCGGGTAGAACACCTGAGGTCAGGAGTTCAAGACCAGCCTGGCCAACATGGTGAAACCCCGACTCTACTAAAAATACAAAATTTACCCGGGTCTGGTGGTGTGCTTGTAATCCCAGCTACTCGGGAGGCTGAGGCAGGTGAATCACTTGAATCCAGGAGGTGGAGGTTGCACTGAGCTGAGATCGTGCCACTGCACTCCAGCCTGGACAACAGCAACATGAGCAAAACTCTGTCTCAAAAAAATAAATAACAAATAAATAAATATGTGGGCAAATATAAATATATATTAAATAATATATTTAAAGTTTAAAATATACAAAGTTACAAATGCATGACAAAACAGTACAAAAGATGGAAAGGGAGTAATGGAGTTAAAGGTTCAAAGGCTCTTACATAGTTCAGGAAGTGTTAAAGTACTCAGTAGGCAAGTTGTAATTTTGATAACCACTAAAAGAACAGTAAAAATATGTACAAGTAATATGCAAAGGGAGGGACATACTAAAGCAAATGATTTATTCCAAAATGTGATGAGAGATATGCACACAAAAATGGGACAAACAGGATACAGTAAGATGGTAAATTTAAGCTAAAAATATCAATAATTATCTTAAATATAAATGGACTAAATACTCCATTTAAAAGACAAAGATTGGCCGGCATGGTGGCTGATGCCTATAATCCCAGCACTTTGGGAGGCCAAGGCAGGTGGATCACCTGGGGTCAGGAGTTCGAGACCAGCCTGGCCAACATGGTGAAACCCTGTCTCTACTAAAAATACAAAAATTAGCTGGGTGTGGTGGTGCGCACCTGTAATCCCAGCTACTCAGGAGACTGAGTCAGGAGAATTGCTTGAACATGGGAGGCAGAGATTGCAGTGAGCCAAGGAAAAAAAAAAAAAAAGGTTGACAACAAGATTAAAAATCCTAACTATATGGTGGTTTATACTGGGCATGGTGGCTCATGCCTATAATCCCAGCACTTTGGGACGGCAAGACAGGTGGATCACAAGGTCAGGAGATCAAGACCATCCTGGCTAACATGGGGAAAGCCCATCTCTACTAAAAATACCAAAAATTAGCCAGGCATGGTGGCAGGTGCCTATAGTCCCAGCTACTCAGGAGTCTGAGGCAGGAGAATGGCGTGAACCCGGGAGGTGGAGCTTGCAGTGAGCCGAGATTGTGCCACTGCACTCCAGCCTGGGCAACAGAGCAAGACTCCGACTCAAAAACAAACAAAAAAGGCATACCTTACATATAAAGCATACAGAAGTTGAAAGTAAAATGACAAAGCTATCCTATATAAACCTGATATAGCTATACTAACACCAGACAAACTAACTTTAGGGCAAGAAGTATTACTAGAGAAGAAGACAGCATTTCATACTAAAGGGGACACTCTATAAAAAAACCCTCCAAATTTATATGTATCTAATAACATAGTCTCAAATATATAAATCATAAATTGATGAGTAACAAATGTAGAACTATAGATTTTTCCCAAAAAGTCTATAATATACAGAATCTGAATAACATAACAAAACAGAATTGATATATATATATAAAAAATATATAAGGCTATCATTGCAGAACATGCATTTTTCCTCAATTGCCAATTAACATTTACTAAAATTGACAACATACTGACCCAAAAAGCAAGGCTAACAAGTTCCAAAGAATTAATATCATACAGTTTATCTGACTACAGTTAAGTAATAACTAGAAAATAATCTCTAGAAAATCATCCGATATTTGGCAACTAACAAACATGAGTCTAATTAATCCATGGGTCAAAGAAGACTTCATAATGGAAATTAAATAATAGTTGAACTGATTAGTTTTAAAAAAGACGTATCAAAACTTGTCTAATGCAGCTAAAGCCAACGCTTAAAGAGAAATTTATAACCTTAAAATGTATACAATAGAAAAGAACAAAAGCTGAAAACCAAAGAACTGAGTGTCCATCTTGAGAAGCTAGAAAAATAACTAAATAACAGAAGGAATAATTATAAATGCAAAAATGAATAAAGTAAAACAAACAAAACCAAAAATGATCAACATAACCAAAAATTGGTTCTTTGAAAAGGCAAGAGAAGGCAAAAGTAAGCAGTATCAGGAATGAAAAAGGGGACTTATCTACAGCTATTACCGAAATACTGAGTTACTTTATGTCAATAAATTTGAAAATGAAAATGAGATGGACATATTCTTGTAACAGTGACCCTCACAGCATAGTTTACAGTCCTCTGGGAGTGTTCAAGACTGTCTTAGATAATCAAGGAGTCAAAATTATTTTCCTCATACTACTATCATCTTCCCTTTTATTAACTATATTAACATTTGTAATAATTGTGCAAAAGCAGCGGTAAAACTGCATAATTTGTCAGAGCCCATCATGGCAAGTCTATTTCTCTTGCCAGTGATTGGTTTAGAAAACCAGGGCATAGGAACAAATTAAGGATCTTGTATATGTCAAATGTTATATTGACGAGACGCAAGAAGAAACACTCTGTGGCTTCGGAGAAGTTTTTCCTTTCAAGAAAGGTAACTGGAAGTGGTTTTTTTCCTTTCTGGATGATGATGTGTGTGGAATGCAGCCCAGAACTACAGGCAGCTGTCTCTCACCTGAAAAGGAAGCGGGCACACAGAGGTTGGAGTTGAGAAAATTACAGATACACAGAGCTGAAGTAACATGAATAACCCAATCCTGAAAGCTCAGTTTCATTTTGTAGTGAGCCAGTTTTCTGTTCCAGCAACTTTTAAGTTTTTGCTTTCTTGAAATTGTTAACCCAATTAAATTAACATTATAGAATTCACTGCTTAAATAAATCCTATTTCATAGTGCAAATGTAGAAAAGGAGTCTCTCCAATTTACAAGATAGACCAATTTTTCTCTAAATTTTTCTCTAAAGGTGCACCTTAGACATTTGTACTACACTGTAGAGTTACCACTGCAACATTTGTGGAATTTTATATTATTAATTGGTATACAACTGAGAAGTGGTGTATGGTGCATTATTAATGCGTAAACTCATTAGCAGTACAGCCGACACTTTAAAAAACACAGGTTTGAACTGCATGGGGCAACTTACATGTGAATTTTCTTCCGTCTCTGCCATACTTGACAGTAAGACCAACTCTTCCTCTTCCTCCTCAGCCTATTCAATGTGAAGGCGATGAGGATGAAGACTTTTATGATGATCCACTTCCACTTACTGAATAGTAAATATATTATGATTAACATTTTCTTTTCTCTAGCTTACATTATTGTAAGAATATAGTATATAATACATATAACATGCAATCAATCAACTGTTTATTGGTAAGAGTTCCAATCAACAGTAGGCTATTAATAGTGTGAAAAACGTGAACCTGAAAGAGCCAATTCTTCCAGATGAATCCCAAGTGGCTAATTGGCCCTGGATTTAAGATGGAGCCAAGCAGCCATTTGCTGACTGGGATTACACAGAAACTCTAAGTTCCCTGACAACCCATACCTTTTTATCTTTGGAACTATCAGAGCTCACCTGAGCCAACTAATCAAGGCTCCACTGTATTGACCAATCGGAACTGAGCAAGTTTCAATTCTTCATTTGCATAAAAGGACCTGATTGGGAACCTTGGGTAGGAACTTTTGCTACAAAACCTCAGTCTTGGGCCCCACGCGGGGCTCACACCTGTAATCCCAGCACTTTGGGAGGCTGCCCGGGGAAGATCACCTGAGGTGGGGAATTCGAGATCAGCCTGACCAACATGGAGAAACCCCGTTTCTAATAAAAATACAAAAATAGCCAGGCGTGGTGGTGCATGCCTGTAATCCCAGCTACTCGGAAGGTTGAGGCAGGAGAATCGCTTGAATCCGGGAGGCAGAGGTTGTGGTGAGCCGAGATCGTGCCATTGCACTCCAGCCTGGGCAACGAGCGAAACTCCGTCTCAAAAAATAAAAATAAAAAAATAACACCCCAGTCTTCCCTTTGTTCTCTGGGACGTACCTCCATTTTACACCAAACGCTGCATTTCCCCAGTTTGCAAATTGTTCACTGAAATAAAGTCTCTTTCCTCCAAATTCAAGATAGCCTTTGTTCGCAGGAGTTGGTTTGGAGAAGTCAAAAGTTATATGCAGATTTTCAACTGTGCCAGGTGTTGTCACCCCTAATCTCTGCGTTGTTCAAGGGTCAACTCTATTACAAACACACAGAGGGACTATTGGGTATCTGGTTAAGTTCAGTGTTACCCTGGGATGCCGACTTTATATGATAAAGACAGGTCAAGAATATTTGCTTTAAGATGAGGAGTATTTTATATAGGCCAGTTGCTTCTGCATCCGTAAACAGTGCTCTCAGAAGAAAAAAGGAACCTCGGACTGAAAGATGACTTTTCCCTTTTGGCATGGTTCACTGGGCACTGAAACTGAATGGAATCTTTAAAAGTTTCACAGACAAGGTAGATTCATCTCGTTATTTGCTGTCAATTCTTATCTTGAGAAATTGCAAAGCAACCTAGGGATCCTCTTGCATTAAATTACATTTTCCCAAGGATGAAGCTTAATTATATTCAGTCGCCTTGGATAAGCACATATGAAGGAGGAATTTTTTTTTTTTTTTTTTTTGAGACAGCATCTCGCTTTGTCACCCAGGCTGGAGTGCAGTGGCTTGATCTCAGCTCACTGCAACCTTCGCCTCCTGGCGGAGTGATCTTCCCACCTCAGCCTCCCAAGTAGCTGGGACTACAGGCACACACGACCGTGCTCGGCTAATTTTCAAATTTTTATGTAGAAAAGGGGTCTCTATTGCCCAGACTGAGAATAAATATTTTATGTAAGTGCTGCTTAAATACCCAGGAAGCCACCATTCTGTCATGCCCTTAACTTCACAAAGTGTTGCTTTCCACTCTACCCCAGGGAAAAACACACCTAACATGGCAAGATTCATTGGCTACAGTTCAGCAAAACATTCTTGGATCCTTTAGGAGGAAAAATCTTACATAAACTGCACTTTAAGAATAAGGTTGTGCAGGATCTGGATTTAAAAAAAAAAAAAAGAAAGGATAAGGAAGAAGTTTTATGGAACCTAAATTTCATGTCAATAGCCCTTTGAATCTCTGGCTTTACGATGAATGCAACTTATCCAGGGAATGCTTCTCTTTGAAGATGTGTTTTATGCCACTGTGACCCTAGAAGAAAGATACCAAATTATTTGAACTCTCATGCAAAAGGCATATAATCTGTATCCTGCTGGTTCTGGTTCTAATAGTTAAAATGATGCATTAAAGGATTATAAGTGATTTAATCAAGAATATGTCTATTCTCATTTTAAATTAGCTTGCATTTTCTTTAAGTATTATATGTGAAATCACTGAGTTATTACACACTGCAAATATAAACAAGTTTGTACCTGCCTGATTTTGAAGACCATAATCCAAATGTTCTTTCCATTTTCTGTATTGTAATTTAGTCTGTGATTGAACACACACATTTTTATCCTACATGTTCCATCTAATATTGTTAATATGTAACATCCAGATAAATTCAGAAGATACAAACTACAACCCTTGTACTAAGAAAAGTGTGAAACAGACTATCTTTTAACATGAAGTATGATGTATGCTTTTGATCTACTGTAAGCTGAAGCACATGTTTACAGGCCAAAGCTTGTTTAAAATTATTTCAGAACCAAGTGTGAACATGCCATACAGAACTTAATATAGTGTACTCTAATTTTTCTCAATTTGACAAAAAATGGACAGAAAGCAAAATGAAAAAAAATTTATTTCCTCAGTGTTTTATCCACTGTCAATACTGTATTTTTGATGCAATATATTTGCCAAAAAAACTCAGCCTTTATTTTCCATTTTAAACAACTACAATATTTACAAGCTGTTCAGAATAACACTCAGACACACACACACTCACAGACACACGTAAGTACATATGTCCTTATCTCTGGTTTATGCTGAATGCTGGTAAAGGCCATGAACTTTCCAGAGCCCATGATCAGAAAAGGAAAACCCATTTTCCTTTCTTACGTTCACTTTCCTAGAATCATTTTCAATATTCCTCCTTCCATTTCCTCATGCTGAGCTCATTGCCAGACTTGTATAGGGTTAATCAGTTTTTACATTTTACTTTTACTTAAACCACAAGCTTTTATAAAGCATAAGCAGACATGATCCCCCCACCCATTTCTATTATTTTGGTTGTAGAATCAAGCTTCATATATAAAAAGTCTTGTTCAATCACAAGTACACTAAACCCAAGAGTCATCTGGAGCAGCCATCTTATGCTCTATTACTACTCTGCTCTGAATTCCGGGGCACCACCTCATTGTGCAGGTAACACCCAGGAATTCACCCCCATCACAGTGTTAGATGACCTTTGTTCCTTTCTA
Source organism: Theropithecus gelada (assembly GCF_003255815.1). NCBI lineage: Eukaryota > Metazoa > Chordata > Mammalia > Primates > Cercopithecidae > Theropithecus > Theropithecus gelada. The sequence goes on along the minus strand of NC_037675.1, from coordinate 72,496,222 downwards.
GCTTGGCTCCACTGAATCATAAATTGTCAGGTACAGAGCTGAGGCATAAGAAAAAAGGTGTAACCCTATATAATAGGTATAAGTCTTAGAACGGAGTTGTCATATAACTTTGTGGTGACGATCAGCTCTAGTTCCACCAAACAATGTGAGGTTGATTCCATAAAATGGCAGATAATGAAATTCAACTCACAAATATAAGTTATTTATCTTAATTCAGAAAGAGTATGTGGCTTGTAGGCAATAAACTGTTATACATAATTCTTGACAGATGACTCTGGTGAGGTGATTCAAAGAAGAAAATATACTTCTATTTCAAGCACTTACTCCACTCATATCCTACCTGATTTATTTGTATAATAATTAATTCCTTTCCAATTGCAATTCTTCCTAGACATTTAACAAGTAAAAATAAGACGGACTGGGTGCATATCAACCAAATTAAGAAAAAAAAGATAAATGAAGAAAAGGATTGGCTTTTTAATACTTATTTTTAAAAAGCCACATTCAATGCAATATTAGAATTATGCTGTCCCAATGCATGGTAGTATCTAATTTTCTTCTTCCTCAACACCAATAAAGCAATATCCACGTAAGACTGAAACAGAATGTCCAAAGTCCATTAGCAAGTTCCATGTACCACATAAGGCTTGACTGACGGTATTCTCTCCACTAATCTTTGAATTAAAGGAAAAGCCTCTAGAATAAAAAGGGACATTTTATACCTTATCTAAACCATGTATCCTATCAAAAGAGAAAATTAACTGGGTCTGTTTCCAAAGTAACTTTATATGATTACATTACACAGAAAAAGAATACAAATGAATAATGAGGACTTAAAAAACAAACCACACACACACCCCAGAAAAGGCTTTGTCCATATTCATGAAAAATTAATTAAAATAAATATACATGTAATTAACAATCTGGACAGCAGTTTATAGTTAAGTAGCTAGTAAATACAAGTTCAAATAATTCTGACAAAATCATTATTACCTTTTTCTCAAGTCACATATTTATTTAGGCGGAAAGATGCTTGAAAGCTAGCTATACGAAAAGGACATTTTTAGACACTGGGTGAATCTTCAGCTTAAAAGGCCCAGTGCTGGATGAATGACTCACAACAGCAATCCACCAAATGCAGAGCTGCTAAGCAGAGGCAGAAGGATGCTACTCAGAAGCACAGAGGAATTTATCAAGGCTAAGCTAACCTTGCTGAAAAATGTGAGGCTGAGTTTTATATTTTGGTATGTGATCGAAAAATAAACTCATTCAGAAAGAAAAACACATCTTCTTACTAGGTTTCCTACACAAAAACTTATATTTTCATTGCCTGACATTTAGTATACAGAGTAATTCTCCACATCTCACTTAGGATACAAACATTGTCTGACTACTTCTGTTTTAAGAATTAGAAGTATTTCAGATATACTTGAAATATTTTCCAAAATACTTCAAATCTAATAGAAATAGATTATCATCCTCCAGTAACAAAGTCAAAAAAGGCAGAACACTGGTTAAATTTGTCCACTCATTTTCTAAAAGGTAATCTCTTAAAAAATATACATACAGCCTCACCACTTACTCTTCCAAGTTCCTTAAATATCACCATCTTATGTTAATCTAGATTCTTGGAAAAATTAAAGTTCTTTACCAAAAGTCAACATTAAAGTTTTATCCAGTGTTGAAACTGGTGAAAAAGAGAGTTCATACCAAGGTATAAGTTGGAAGATTAACCAAAAGCTTAGTGAGGAGTTAAAAAATGTTTTTTTGCCACTGAATGAAAGAAATAAAGGAAAAAAAGGCAACAATTTATAACTCATTCCATGATTACCTTTCTCTCAAAAGAGGAGGTGGGAGAAGAATTAAACAAGATAAAACAAAGATTTCAATCGTACAATTCCATTAAAAGGAAATGAATAAAAAAGCTAGTATTTTAGTTACATCTTTTAACTTTCAAATTATGGAAATCAAAGCATTGGCAATTTATAAGCTAAAGACATTAATGTAGCTGAAGTCTTGTACATAACTGAAAAGAGTTAAGCAGATAATCTAAACGAGTCACTCACTATTCTCTGGGGGTGAGGGGTGAGGCAGGAACAAGAATTTATGATCAATTTAGTTAACACAAGTATGTTTATTTCCATATAATAATTTAGATCAAATTATTCTTAAGAATGAATCTTTCTTCAATTATCACCATTTCCCCGATGCAATTACTAGAAAAGTATTATGATTTTTAAAAGGTTGTCAGTTTTAGACTCTTAAGAAAAACAACAGGGCTTCTCTCACGTTCTAATTTATAAACTCACTAAAGAATTATATGTTAACAAAATTCAACTTGTTTTGAGAAAAACATATACCAATTGTTACCCAAAATCAAAACCCAACATATATGTTCCATATAAAATCTAGTCTTGCATTTGAAATCTGACTTTTTTCAGAGTACGTGATGTGTTTAAATTTTTTTTTGGAGGAGGGCTAGAAATTAAAACATTCTAGCCCTTCTGATTAAATGATGTAAAGGTCAGATTTTTTTTCTGTGTGGGAAAATGAATTATCTTCCATCTAAGATTGAAAAGGCTCTACTTATCTCTTATCTAGGCAATGACCATGAAAAGATCATATTCACTTCAGGAAGGGAACAAGCAGCAGGAAACATAGTTCCTTTCAGAAGATTTAAAAAATATATGTATATAGAGAAATAGATTATAAATTCAGTTTCAGAAAAAAACCCTCCAAAACCGAAAACAACACTAAACTTCAATGGCATACTGTAGATCTGCCAAAATGAGGCAAATGCAGAATATAATGACAGTATCAGAAAAATACATTTTTAAATGGTCAATTTAGAAAGGGTACCTTTGTACAAAGGTTCGGTAAATCATTTCACAAGTATTTTTAAACAGTAAATTTTGTAAAGTGTGAAGTCTATGGAAATGTCAACACAAGGCACATTAGGTTCTGGATGACCACAGAAGTTTAAAATTAGAAAAAGGGAAAATAAATAGGTTTTAAAGTGGAAATGCAGTAAGATTTGTATGTTCACTATTTACTTTCTTAGTTTTCATTCCTTCTACTGTAATGTTATGCTATAATGTGAGATCTACATCAGAATTAGTAGGAAAAACAGCTTCTCTCTTCTGTCACCTCCACAAAAGATACTTTAAATCTGTACTAATAGAGTAACCACTACTTACATGTAGCTACTGAGTACTTGAAATATGGCTAATGACCTATGATGAAATAGTAATACTTTGACTATACTGGATTAAACAAAATGTGTCATTAAAATTAATTTTACCTGTTTCTTTCAATGTTCTGTTCACAAGGGGTAGAAAGATGGCTGCTCCTAAATGCTCAGAGGAGATGTACAATTTTCTTTGGAGTTTCACACCAAAAGGGAAAATTTTATCAAGGATTTAAAAAAATGCTAAAAGTTGCAAATTAAATCTAAATTGAAGTTCCCATATCACCCAATTGTAAATATGAGTAATATATTTCCCTGAATATACACTTTAAAAAAAAATAAAATTTAAGTTATGACACAACATATGAATTAAGTCAATTTCACAGTTATAAATATTTCAATTTACAGCTACACACTATAAATTACAAGAAATAAAATTCAAGTAACAGAAAAAGAAGAGGGGAAAAATAAAAAGCAAAATTATTAAAGAAGGATTTAATAACAATAACTGCACCATTTGGATAATTTTATTTGAAAAAAATTTTACTTGATTAACTGAACTGCATGTGAATAACTTCAAGAGCTAGAAACTCATAAATAAAAGGCAATCGAGCCTTTCTTTAAATTCCTGGACATTCATCTGCTTCTTAAATAAAAGTGTTTTCTTCCCAGAAGCACGCCCAGCAGAGCTTGCCCTGGTGGAGAGAAGCAGAGCGCGTGGGCTCCTCTGAGATGTAGACACAGGAGCTGGCAGTGGTGTTCACACGACCGATCCGCTGACTATTGGCTCTGGGCAATGTCAATGATGAAGCTATGTATATCTTGAGATTCCATATTCACTTTAAAGAAAATATCCAATGTCCTGGCATGAAGTACACACTACTAACAGAAAAATGAGCAGCACAGTTCCTGCTACCTATGTTTATAAGGAAAGGGAAGGGGCTAATCCCAAAGGCAATTTAAATAATGGTATTTTATTTTTATATATAAATAAATGTTCTGAGAAATCTCAGACTTTAGTGCATTGCTGTAAAAAATTAGTGCAGTTTTTTCATTAAAGTTTTTAGCGCTCAAGGAATAAGATAAATCTATGTCTGTTCATAGTCTCTTTCACTGTACATTAAACTTTTATACTGCTATAAGTCAAACGGAACATTTCTACACTTGTCTGTTTTTAAAAATTAAGGTAAATGAATTTCATGTTCTATGACAAAACATGGCAATTATTTTTGGCAAAGAAATTAGAAAAATATGAGATCATAGTTTAGAAATGAAGAGTTTGTTGATTTAAAGCATAGGCAATGCGTAGGAAAAACTTTTTTTAAGGATGTATTTTAACAGAACTTTATCCTTCATGCAAAATGTTTTCTCGGCAGCTAACTTAAAAAAATATTTCAGCTTTATTTGGGGATGGAGACAGTGACAGGAGTCAGGGTGAGGGGCAAAGGAGAGGCGCTTAACCAAGCTCATTCTGTTTTCAGTCTCTCCCACATAGGATCAAAGTGATACTTGCAGGCATCTTCTGCTCGCTCCTCTCTTTTTCCAATGCCTTGGAATTGAGAGGGAAAAAGAAATGTCTTTATAAAACACTGGCTCACACTTCAGCCCCAAGTTCTAGTACCCCAGTTTCAATTACAGTCACATATTTATCATCAATCTGGACCAGAAGTACTGCCTTGTCGATGTGGGATCTAGTACCTGGATCTCTGCTGCAAGGCACCCATCGGTGAATCACCTAATGATTTAGAATAAAATAAGAAGTTAGTGCTGGAGACCTGGAATATACTCACAAACTCTTACCCCCACCTAGGATTAGTAGTAGCAATTTTGTCTGAAAATTATACATAAGTATAAAATCAGCTAAAACCATGCATCCAAGTGAGGCGGACTTCAAAAAAGGCAGAGCCCCAGACCGCTAGCTTGTAAAAGAACTTACATGGCCTTCCATGCCCTCCTGCGGACTCCAGTCTTTCCAGCTATTTCTCCCAGCTTTTAACCGAAGTCCTTCATCAGGCCACTGTAGCTCTTTCCTTTTAGATAGGTTGATCCCTTCCAGAATTTGACTGGGATCTACAATCTACATGGTAAATAAAAACATTTCCAATTCTTTTTTTTCTTGATGATGAAAAATTACATAATCTCAAACAAAATGTTTTTCACAGGACTCTGTGTCTCAAGTTATTTTTAAAATTCCTATAATGAAATTAAAAAAAAAAATCTGAAGAGCTACCTCTTGAATTCTTTTCAGTCTCTGGTAGACCTCACTGCAATGGCCATGTGACAATGGCTGAACAAGGAACATGTATCACCACCACAAAAACCATTTGCTTTCAGCTTTTAAGTCTGAAGCAATTTTTCCCCAACATTCAAAAATATTCTAGTCTTGAGACAAAGTGAGATAAGGTGTGTTTTCACAAGAGTCCTTCATTCAACAAATAAGAAATAAAAACAAATAAGCAACAAAAACAGCACAAGACCACCTCTGGGCTTACTTACTTGGACTCTGTAAATCACTTCTCCCTTTCTGGCATGTGAATTATTGGCAGGACTTAAAGTGTTGCCTGGCTGTGCATCAGTGGCACTGCTCTGACCTCCCTCTGTTGCAAGAAAGCCCACGAGAGTGTGATGTTTGCAGGCTGGGATGCTTTGGCTGGAGCTGCTGGAGGAAGGGAGGCCGTGCTGCACACAGGCCAGGCCGCTCTGAACTGAGGGTTCCATTTGGTTCACCATCGACAGTCGGGATTGGATGGATGATGGCAAGTTTCGAAGCGATATCTGACTGGTGGAAGAGCGCCGACAAGGCACAAACCCAGTGGTGGACATCCGGAGGGACGAATGCCGGCTGCTGTAGCAGTAGGAAGACTGGCTGGCTACTGAGGCCCGGGCAGGAGACTGTCTGACCAGGCCCGATTGCACAGAGTGAGAGCTGTGGCTAGTGCCTAGGAGGAGAAACAGCAGCACTCACTCAAAGTAGAATGACTCAGACACAATACTTTTTTGCAGCTTCTAAGACTTTTTCCCCTAAGCAATTAATTGGTGAATTGATAGAACTTAATGTTTATGCCTAAAACTTTTAAAGTTAAGAAAAGAAATATGTATCTGAGATCTGTTTTCTTCTGTGGTTTCTGTAATATATTTTTTATTTGCTAAAGTTTTTTAAAGTTCAAATTCTGGGGCATACGAAAGATATAATTAATAACTAAATATTTTACAGCAAATATCAGGACTTAAGGTTGTAATAAATCCTAAAATATGTTTCACAGAAATATTTTAAAAGAACAAGAATACTTCCATAATATATCAGAAATGAAGTATCTCACGGAAATGAGAAGGTCAGAAGGATTTACTAAGAAATACTGCATTATCTCACTTGTGGAATCTGAAAAACCCAAACTCACAGAAGCAGAGAGCAGAATGGTGGTTGCCAGGGGCTGGGGAAGAGGAGGTGTTGATCAAAGGATCAAAATTCCAGTAACTCAAGAGGAACAAGCTCTGGAGGTCTACTGTACAGCCTGGGGACTAGAGTTAATAATAATGTGTTGTATGCTTAAAAATTGCTGAGTAGCTCCTAAAATGTTCTTACCACAAAGAAATAAGTATATGAGGTGATGGATATGTTAACTAGCTTAATTTAATCATTTCACAATATATTCACATATCAAAACATGATGTTGTATACCATAAATACATATAATTTTTGCCAGTTAAAAAAGAGAAATATTTATTAAGGCCCTACTATGTGGCAAGCTCTATAACTACTATTTTTCAAAGTATAGTATTACTGCCCTTTCAACTTCTACCAAGGAAAAGCTACACTGCCTATAGAGAGACAGTGAATACCACGCACTACTAAATAGGAATGATCAGTGGCACTGAAAAGCAGGTTCTTCTGCCTTTTTCAAGTGGCTTGATATAATTCTTCGGACTTGTCTTTTTCTTGACTCATAAGAGTAATGTAAAATTAATTACATTGAAAACATAGTTACATGTACTTTTTACCTGAAAAGAAAAAGAGCTCATCAAGGTAAGAACAAAAAGTACATTTAAAGAACACTGAAAGTTTTAGGTTTTCACTCAGAAGCAAAAAAACAACATCCAAAATGTTGATCTAACAGGTCTCTTCACTTGAATCCCATTGGAATATATATTTAAATTTAATAAATGTCTTTAAATTTAATAAATGTCTTTAAATTTAAGTAAATGTCTTAGAACTTTATCTGATTCATGTGAAGCAATCAGGGGGGCAGTCGGGGAGAGGATCAACTTCTCCATCTGGCTGGATCAACTGCCCAGCCATATGGAAACAGTTGAGACCTTATTCCTTCTGCACACCAGGTGGATTGCGGATCTCATGTCAAAGGGAAATTAATAAAAGCATACTTTGAGGGCCTAGGGACAGGGAAAATTTTCTTAATTAGGACATAAAAAGTACTAATGACAAAATAAACGATTAGTAAGTTGTTCTCACTAAAATTAAGGACTTCTCATCAGAAGAAGGCACGTAACTCTTCACAGTAGGAGAATGAAAAGACAAGGGACAGCATGGGAAAAGATATTTGTGGTACAGAAAACTGAAAGAGCTCAAATCCAGAATATAAAACACAAATCAATAAGAAAAAGATAACCAAATAGAAAAATAGGCAAAAGATGTAACTAGGCACTTTAGAAAGGGGAGCTGCTGATAAATTCATTAAAAACTTCCATTCTTAGGTATCAGAGTAATGCAAATTAAAAGAATAAAATTAAAGACCACCCCTTCTCCTGCCACCCTGGAGCAAGCCTGGACCAAGCAAGAGCAGAGGCAGGAACTGACAATCTTCAAACTCACTAATCATTTATTTTGTCATTAGTACTTTTTATGTGCTAATTAAGAAAACTGTCCCTGTCCCTAGGCCCTCAAAGTATGCTTTTATTAATTTCCCTTTGACATGAGATCTACAATCCACCTGGTATGCAGAAGGAATAAGGTTTCAACTGACTCCACATGGTTAAAAACAAAACAAAACCTTTCTGGAAAGATTTTTGGTATTATATATCAAGAGTCTTATTCTCATAAGCTTTGGCCTAGTGATTTCATTTTTAAAGTCTCTGACCTATGAAAATAATAAATGATTACAAAGACTTATATACAAAGATCATTACAACATTATGTTAGAAGAAAAACCAAGTCATTGTCCAACAGGGGAGAAGTTAATTATAATAGTTAAATATTGTTAGCCTTTAAAAATTATATTTTCAGCTGGGCGTGGTGGCTCATGCCTGTAATCTCAGTACTTTGGGAGGCCAAGGGGGCAGATCACAAGGTCAGGAGACCGAGACCATTCTGGCTAACATGGTGAAACCCCGTCTCTACTAAAAACACACACACACAAAAATTAGCTGGGCATGGTGGCATGCACCTGTAGGCCTGGCATGCACCTGTAGGCCCAGCTACTCAGGAGGCTGAGGCAGGAGAATGGTGTGAACCCAGGAGGTGGAGCCTGCAGTGAGCCGAGATCATACCACTGCACTCCAGCCTGGGCAACAGAGTGAGACTCCGTTTCAAAAAATAAAAAATAATAAAAATAAAAATTATATTTTTAAAGAATCCTTAATATACTAAAATGTTTACATTGAATTATCAAGTTTTAAAAGTATATATACAAATAAATATATATTTTATATATATAAAATAATATGAACAAATGGAATAATGTACAACTTGGAATAAAAAAAATTCTATTTCTGGGCCGGGCATGGTGGCTCATGCCTGTAATCCCAGCACTTTGGGAGGCCGAAGTGGGCAGATCACAAGGTCAGGAGATCGAGACCATCCTGGCTAACACGGTGAAACCCTGTCTCTATTAAAATTCAAAAAATTAGCTGGGCGTGGTAGCGGGCGCCTGTAGTTCAAGCTACTCGGGAGGCTGAGGCAGGAGAATGGTGTGAACCCAGGAGGCAGAGCTTGCAGCGAGCCGAGATTGTGCCACTGCACTCCAGCCTGGGCACCAGAGCCAGACTCCGTCTCAAAAAAAAAATTCTATTTCTGAATTTCCAAGTAGATCACATATATATACTAATCAGCCTCTATGGCTAAGAAGCTAACGTTAGACATATAACTTTGTTTCATATTACCTAGTGTTGGAGGATAAGATGTGACAGGTGGGTGGAGTCCAGTTCCTGATCCCTGCCCAGGATTTGCAGTGCTTCCCTGGGACACGTTGCTGTGGGGATCATTGGCAGTAGTTGCATTGTTACCAGTGCAGGAAGTCCCGCCTCCAGTATCAGAATCTTCAATATTGCCACCACTGTTACATCCAGCTCCGCAACCTTTCCTAAGCCTAGGAACAAATACCGAAGTAGGAAGCATTATCCCAAGATCCCAAGGAACAAAAAAACTCATTACGTTTTCAAAGAATGGCTTAATTAAGAACTATACCCATCATATTCACTGCCTCAAATCTTTTATAAACTCTATTATCTGTCCTGCACCATAATAAAGAACCGTATATAACTCAGTTGTACCATTAAGATCATAGCTGGAAATGGAATTTTTATTTATTTATTTATTTATTTTGGGGGTGGGGGACGGAGTCTTGCTCTGTCACCAGGCTGGAGTGCAGTGGTGCAATCTTGGCTCACTGCAACCTCGACCTCCTGGTTCAAATGATTCTCCTGCCTCAGCCTCCCGAGTAGCTGGGACTAGAGGTGCCCGCTACCATGCCCAGCTAATTTTTGTATTTTTAATAGAGACGGTGTTTCATCATGTTAGCCAGGATGGTCTCGATCTCTTGACCTTGTGATCTGCCCGCCTCAGCCCCCCAAAGTGCTGGGATTATAGGCGTAAGCCACCGCGCCAGGCCTGGAAACAGAATTCTTACTAGTGCCAACGTCTGTTCAGTGACTCTGAAGTATGTAACCCCTGAAAACCGAATTCATTTATACTGTTAATATACTACACTTGAAGAGAGGTGCTGAAATGATTTTTTCCTATTTTTAAAAAATGGAGAGTGACTAAGCAAACAAGGACAATTGGGCACTCTATCTCTATGCCATTTGTCTTAGGGGGAAAGAACCTCTTTAAGGTAATTCTAGCATATTAGATCTTTTTTGGAAAGAAAATTTCTTTGAACACTCCCCTGGCTTATATTGTGCCTTCTGTTTGGGCAGAGATTGAACATTTGAGAGTTTGCTAATTTAATTGCCAGATTTGGTTTTCTTAAGCTATATTTAAGAATCTGAACAACACTTATGTTCTGCAATATTTCTCAATATTTCTTCATCATCCAAACTATGATGTTCCTACACCAGACATCATAATTTACTAGACAAAAGACAGAGAAAAAACATCATGTGAATATCTGAAAACACTGTAAATTTCAGATCTGAGTGAGAATGTATTGTTAAAAAGTCAGTAGTATCTCTGCATTGCCATCAAGTCTCAATGTGTTCAGAGTGCTCCCCCTAGTGTTGGAACAGAACGGTAAATCAGAAAAAGTAATCAACTTGCATGTTATGTTTTTCTCTTAATTTTCTGTTTGTATAGAAAAAATATCCAAATATTCTAATAGTGGTAATATAAAATAGAAAGTTAAAGAAAATTAAACAAATAATGGGTATTTTCCAAGATTCTACCAAGTAATAGAGCAATGGTTCTTAAACCACAGTTATACATCATATTTATCTAATAAGATTTTGAAGGTAAGAATGCTCAGATTCTACTTCTTGAAGTTAAGAAATAATGGGTTCATATTGTACCATGGCATCTGTACTTTTTTCTACAAGCTTCCCAGGTGATGCACACTGCCTAGATTGACAGGGTCAGGAATACACCAGCACTGAATAATGCAACCCCTTGGCTCACCTGTGCCAGGTTGACACTATGAAGTTCCTGATATTTCCCAAGCTGATAGGACCCCCAAGAATGTCTTTAAGCTGTTCGTGGCTGTCAGAGTAAGAAGTTGTCAGGGGTGAGACAAAGATTGGGTAGCCAATAGGTTGATCACAGGATGAGTTTATCATGTTTCTCAGGGCTTGCTTTGCATTTTGGATGCTACCTCTCTCTGGGTTACGGTTACGTAGAAAAACAAGCTCCTGCTGTTGCCCTGCCCAAAGACCCCGGACACATTCCTTATTCACCTGAAAACCAGAACACAAGGGAATTAGGTTAAGGGGCCAAGAATAAAATTCACAGAAACAGAAGAGCAGAAATGGGAGGAATACAAAAGACATTATGATAACCAGTTGTGAAAAGCAGGGAACAAATATAAGTAGGTCACGTTTAAATAGGAGGTAATCAATTTCCCTTTGTCATTAGCAGATTGCTAAATAATAAGTATCTACAGAGCTCTTTCTTCATGCTCTGTCTTTAAAGTATTAAGTAAAATGAAGTCAATTTAGTTTTTTAAATTGGCAGAGCACTGATAAATAGGATAATAGGTATCTTTTATAGAAATGAGAGATAAATATTTAGAGTTGAAAGAATGTTTATGACATTTGTGGGCTGATTAATGTAAATTAAAAAAATAAATGACTATAAACTATCAAAATTTCAGAAATTAAGTGTCTTAAAGCCCTGAGATGTTTAAAAAAAAAAAACAAACAAGGAAAAGTTAGAAAGAACTATTTAACTTCTGATCTCTATTAAGTACACGGAATGCTATCATTTTGCAACCTAGGAATCATATTATATTAGCAATATGGTGCTGACTTTTTAAAAAGAAATGCTGCTCAAATTGCATATATAAAAGATACAAGACCTGCCATTTAATGGATAAAAGACTGTCAAAACTGAAATAACCAAAAATTTTAAGGCTTTATGGCACATGAGAAACTTTCAGAGGACAGAATAAAGTACTGAAAAAAATAAGTCAAATCAAGTGCTCATAAACAAGAAAGACTAATGTAATATGGTCATTACATTTTTTTTTCTGTGAAAAAACTTTAAATCACTTTTTAAAAGTTTACATAAAGGCTGGGCGCGGTGGCTCACACCTGTAATTGTACAGCTTTGGGAGGCTGAGTCAGGTGGATCACTGGAGCCCAGGAGTGTGAGACCAGCCAGGGCAACATGGCAAAACCCCATCTCTACAAAAAACACAAAAATTAGCTGGACATGGTGGTGCATGCCTGTAGTCCCAGCTTCTCGATAGGCTGAGGTGGAGGATCACCTGAGCCGAGGGAGGTCAAGAGCCTGCAGTTAGTCATGATCATGCCACTGCATTCCAGCCTGGGCCACAAAGTGAGACTCTGTCTTAAAAAAATAAAAATAAAAAATAAAAGTTTAAATCAAGTTATTCAACTTTTAATTTTTGGACACAAATAAATACCTCAAACACTTACTTTAATGACCCTGAAGCTCAGGTAGCGTCTGTTGAGCATGATGATTTTATACTCATTGGTGCCATCATCCATGACATGCCGCAGAGCAAGCAAGGAGGGAGAGTTGGCAAGTACTGCACTCCGCCACGCAGGGTCCCCTTCATGGGCTATTACGAGGTTTTTCTCATGAGATACTATGGCTTCATACAGCACAGTAGGGTCATCATATTCATCTGGAGAAGTAAAATGATCCTAAATACAAAAATAATATATAAATTTTTAAAGGAAAATAAGAGAACTGATAACTTCTACAGTTACTAAGTGAAAGTTCTTAAAAACTAGTTTAATATGAATACTTCAACACATGTTAATATTAGAGATAAATTATAGATTCTCAATCATAACTGGGTTAGGAATTAGCTCATTACTGCTATAATATTTTGGTAAATTCCTCAATCCAACCCTCTCCTCTAAGTTCCAGATGAATAAATATCATTTCTGGTTTTTATGTGTTTTGTTTTTCTCTTTCAAGTTGGTTTTTCATATCTTTGCTCATGTTTTTTTTCTGTTGAAGGATTACGTCACTATTAGCCAAGGAAGGCTAAAACTATATAAAAGGTCTCTATATTGTGTTTCTTTTTAACTAGGTATTTTTCGTATAAACTCGTATATCTAAAATGGGTTCTAATATACCACTTTATCCTGCCTCTCATCTAGTTAAGATACAGCTCCAATCTATGAGCTTTGAGCACAGATCTGCGGTCCTAGTCCTAGAGAAGTTGGTAAAGTTTTCTCCGAAAAGCCTCTTGGTCTTAATAACTACTCATTCATTTGATAGTTATTCAGTATTTACCATGTACAAGACTCTATGGCAGGCAGCATAGATGAAACAAAGAAGATACGAAATGTATCTCCCTATTATAAAACCCACACATTAACAGGGACAGGACATATACTGAAACAACCATAACATAAATCTGCAGTTTTGAAATGGTATATTAAAGAAATGTAAATATTATAGGCTGCTTTCATACTTATAGTTGGGAGGTTGACAAATTTCTGTATCTAGGTAAAGTAATCCATTTGCACTCAAGTCAACTGACCAGAATTTGTGCTATGTGAAAGGAGAAGAGGGAGAGTAAGAGATCTATCTTAAGGATAGAGCCTGTCAGCTGGGGGGTTGAGATATGTGAGATAATACTGTACACATAAATAATGCTTCACAATATAAAATGTTCTACACTATTTCACTGGAATCTTACCACAATCTTGTCAAGTAGGTTGGGTTGATAATACCTGCATTTTTGATGTTTAAAAATTGAAGCTTAAAGATGCTTAATTGCTTCCTAAGTTTAGGAAGTTAATAAATGCCAGGCAGAAGATTTTGGACCTTGAAGACTGGTATTCTGGAATAACTCAGTCAGACAAAATAAAGAAAAAAGAATAAAAGAAATGAACAGAGTCTTTGAGGAATATGGGATTATGAAAAGCAACCAAACTTACCAATTAATGACATTCCTGAGAGAGGAGGTGGAAAAGCAAACAACCTGAAAAACATGTTTGAGGGAATAACTCAAGAGCATTTCCCTAATCTTGCTAGAAAGGTAGACATCCAGGTACAAGAAATCTGAGAACAGCTGTGAGATACTATACAAAATGAACATAACGAGGCATACAATCACCAGGGTGTCCAAGGTCAATACTAAAGAAAAACTCTTAAAGATCAGATCACATACAAAGGAAATGCCATCAGGTTAATAGTAAACTTCTCAGAAGAAACTTTATAAGCCAGAAGAGATTGGGGCCTGTTTTCAGCATTCTTAAAGAAATTCCAACCAAGAATTTCACATCCTGCCAAACTAAGCTTCATAACTGAAGGAGAAACAAAATCTTTTCCAGACAAACAAGTGCTAAGGAAATTTGTTACCACTTGACCAGCCTTACGAGAGATCCTTAAGGGAGCTCCAAACATGGAAACAAATAATACCTGCTACCACAAAAACACACTTAAGAACACAGCCCACAGACCCTATAAAGCAACCACACAGTAGAACTATGAAGTAACCAGCTAACAACTTCATGACAGGACCAAAACCTCACATATCAATATTAACCTTGAATATAACACCCTACTTAAAAGACACAGAGTTGCAAGGTGGATTTAAAAAAAAAAAGATTCATTTGTCTGGTATCTTCAAGAGACCCATCTCACATGCAATGACACTCATAGGTGCAAAGTAAAGGGGTGGAGAAAGATTTATCATGCAAACAAACAAAACAAAAGAGCAGGGGTCACTATTCCTACATCAGATAAAATAGATTTTAACAACAGTAAAAATGAGCACAAAAGGTCATTACATAATGACAGAGGGTTCAATTTAACAAGAAGATATAACTATCTTACATATATACGCACCCAACATTGGAGCAACCAGATTCATAAAACAAGGTTTTCTCGGCCTACAAAAAGACTTAGCCACAATAGTAATAGTAGGGGACTTCAATACCCCACTGACAGTGTTAGATCATTAAGGCAAAAAACTAACAAAGAAATTCTAGACTTAAATTTGACACTTGGCAGCCAACTGAATCTAATAGAAATCTACAGAATACTCCACCCATCAATCACAGACTACACATTATTTTTATCTGCATATAGAACATACCTTATGACTGACCACATGCCTGGCCATAAAGCAAGTTTCAATAAATTTAAAAAATCAAAATAAAAGTAACCATACTCTTGGACCACAGTGGAATAAAAACAGAAATCAATACCAAGAAGATCTCTCAAAACCACACAATTACATGGGAATTAAACAACTTTCTTGTGAATGACTTTTGCGTAAAAAAATGAAGTTAAAGCAGAAATAAAAAAAATTCTTTGAAATAAATGAAAACAGAGATACAACATGCCAAAATCTCCAGGATGCAGCATCTATGACAAACTTACAGCCATCATACTGAATGGGCAAAAGGTGGAAGCATCTCCCTTGAGAACCAGAACAAAACAAGGATGTCCACTCTCACCACTCCTATTCAACACAGTACCAGAAGTCCTACCCATAGCAATCAGACAGGGGGCAAAAAAAAAGGCAAGCTAATCGGAAAATAAGTCAAAGTATCTTTCTTTGCTGCTGATATGATTCTATACCTAGAGAAGCGAGAAGACTCTGCCAAAAGGCTCCTGGAACTGATAAATGACTTCAATCAAGTTTCAGCATACAAAATCAGTGTACTAAAATCAGCAGCATTTCTATTAATCAATAATATTCAAGCCGAGAACCTGGAACTGTTGACTTCAATCAAGTTTCAGCATACAAAATCAGTGTACTAAAATCAGTAGCATTTCTATTAATCAATAATATTCAAGCTGAGAAGCAAATCAATAATGCAATCCCATCTACAATGCACACACACACACACACACACACACACACACACACACACACACGAATACATCTAACCAAGGAGGTGAAAGATCTCTGCAAAGAGAACTACAAAACACTGCTGAAGGAAATCAGACGTGACACAAATGGAAAAACATTCCATGCTTATGGACTGGATGAATCAATACTGTTAAAATGGCCATACTGCCCAAGGCAATCTACAGCTTTAATGCCACTCCTATCAAGCTACCAATGTAATTTTTCACAGAATTAGAAAAAGCTTCTAAAATTATATAGAACCAAAAAAGGAGCCTGAACAGCCAAAACAATTATAAGTAAAAAGAACAAAGCCAGAGGTATCACATTATCTGACTTCAAATTTTAAGGCTACAGTGACGAAAATAGCACGGTACTGGTAAGAGACAGACACACAGACCAATGGAACAGAATGAAGAACCCAGAAATAAAGCTGTACACCCACAGCCATCTGAGCTTCAACAAAGTTTTGAAAAAATACGCAATGGAGAAAGGACTCCCTATTCAATAAATGGTGCTAGGGTAGCTGGCTAGCCACATGCAGAACAATGAAACCAGACTCCTACCTTTTACCATATACAAATATTAACACAAGATGGAATGGATTAAAGATTTAAATGTAAGACCTTAAAATATAAGAATCCTAGAAGACAATCTAGAAAACACCATGCTGGACATCAGCTTTGGGAAATAATTTATGACTAAGTCCTAAAAGCAATTGCAACGAAACCAAAAACTGACAAGTGAGACTTAATTAAACTGAAGAGCTTCTGCACAGGAAAAGAAGCTGTCAACAGAGTAAACTGACAACCTACAGGATGGGAGAAACTATTCACAAACTATGCATCCAACAAAGGTCTAATACCCAGAATCTATAAGGAACTTAATTCAATAAGCAAAAAACAACCCCATTAAAAAGTGGGCAAAAGACAAGAACAGATACTTCTCAAAATAAGACATACAAGCAGCAAACAAATGTGAAAAAAATGCTCAACCACATGAATCATCAAAGAAATGCAAATCAAAACCACCATCTCACACCAGTCAGAAAGACTATTATTAAAAAGTCAAAAAACAAGAGAGGCTGGCAAAGCTGAGGAGAAAAGGGAATGCTTATACACTGTTGAAATGCAAGTTAGTTCAGTCACTGTGGAACGCAGTTGGAGACTTCTCAAAGAAACATAACTACCATTTGACCCAGCAATCCCATTACTGGGTATAAATCCAAAAGAAAATAAATTGTTCTACCAAAAATACACATATACTCTTATGTTCATTGCAACACTATCCACAATAGCAAAGATGCAGAATCAACCTAGGTCCTCATCAATGGTAAATCTGATAAAGGAAATAAAGACTACTATGCAGCCATAAAAAAGAATTAAGTCACTTCCCTTTGCAGCAATATGGATGTGGATGCAGGCCATTATCCTAAGCAAATTAGGGTAATTCTTAGAAGGTACCTCTCTTCTAGGAATTGCCTTCAGCTAATGGAGCTACCTGGGTAGGAAACGCCGGTGTTGGGGGTGGGGAGGGGTACATCCTTCTCTGTATGGGATGAGAAGTAAGGAAGTACACAGCATAACTTTTGGAGATACTGCTAACTCCAGAGTTGCTTCTAGAATCCAGCTAAGGCTAGAATTCAGCTAAAACACATTTTGCTGAGCTGCTTCCCTTTTTCCATCCCACTTCTAACACTTCTTTACAAACATTTCTTGAGTGCACCCCTCAATTAATCTCTTGCACAAGAATCTTGGACTCTAACCTGTTTTTAGACCACTTGATCTAAGATAGCATTCATAATATACTGATAAGCAGTTCTTAACTTCTGTATATCATACACCAACTCTCCTAATTTTTATTTTAAATACTGAGTTCATATTTTCCTATACAAGCAGACAGTCAGATGTCATCTGATATACTATCTTTTAGCAAATAGTTCTACTAGGTAAGGAATGCCATCTTTGTAGAGTAGTATTTTTACAATTACTTGAATGAAAAATAAAAGTCCAGACATAAGCAATAACATTTTTTTCTACTTTTTTTTTTTGGAGACAGGATCTCACTTTGTCACCCAGGCTGGAGTGCAGCGGCGTGATCATACCTCACTGCAACCTTGACCTCCTTTGCTCAAGCAATCCTCTCACCTTAACCTCCTAAGTACAGGCACACGCCCCCATGCCCAGCTCATTTTTTTTTTTCTTTTGAGACGGAGTCTAGCTCTGTCTCCAGGCTGGAGTTCAGTGGCACAATCTCAACTCACTGCAGCCTCCTAGGTTCAAGTGATTCTCCTGCCTCAGTCTCCCAAGTAGCTGGGATTACAGGCACACACCGCCACACCCAGCTAATTATTGTATTTTTAGTAGAGATGGGGTTTCACCTTGTTAGCTGGGATGGTCTCGATCTCCTGACCTCATGATCCACCCACCTTGGCCTCCCAAAGTGTTGGGATTATAGGCATGAGCCACTGTACCCAGCCCAGCTAATTTTTAAAAAAATTTTTTGTAGAGACAGGGTCTTCCTATGTTGCCCAGGGTGATCTCAAACATCTGAGCTCAAGCGATCCTCCTCCTGCCTCAGCCTCCCAAGGTGCTGGGATTACAGGCATAAGCTACTATGCCTGGCCAATAATCACGTTCTTAAGAAAATGAACAAAATGCTGGAAATTATCAGGCATGCCCAAAGTGGAAAATGTTTCATCTTGTTTAAATATCTCTTCACTGGCTTTAAAATGCTTGAATAAATATGTAAAGTTCTACGTACACTGAAAACTGTGAGGTGCCTCTGTATGTGGTGATTTGGAAAGATGTCTATGTCATATTAAATGAAAAAAATAGCATGTTACAATTAATTTGCATAGCAAAATTACATTTTTAAAAAGGAGCATATCACACACATAGATGAAAATGTATGTGCTTAGAAGAAATCAGAAAAGATACATCAAATTACTGGCAGTGATTGCTTCTTGGGGATACTGTACAATAATATGGAGTGATGGAAAGATGTTTATTATTGAGCAATGTTTACTTTTTAAGAATATTCAAGAGACGTTATCAGTTTTACTGGTAAAAGTTTTCAGAAGAATTTTAGAAATATACTTGAGATGTTATAAGCAGATGCACAGGATACACTTTTTTAGAGCAATGAAATTCATTCATTAAACATCTACAGTCCACTGTCCCAAGCAAGGAGAACATAAAGATTAATAAGAAATTATTCCTGTCCTTGAGGATATCACAGACCGTAACATTTTTAGCACATAGCATATGTAAACTCATTTGGATTTTGATTGGTTTATTTTAGTTCTAACAACTATGTAATCCTCAAAGAGTGCTAATAAAGGAAAATAAATAAGGAGGAAATATATTTTACAAAAGCAATTAGAGGACAAGAAAGAGAACAGATGAAAAAAGGAATTTGCTTAATCTGAGTTTTGGTTAATCTTCTTCTGCAAAACTGGGATTAAAATAACTTTCTGGGTTGTGGTGATTTAATGCATATGAAAGTACTGTGTACATGTGGGACACTATACAATAGTAAATACTGTACAGATCATAACAGTTTCTTCTTGGGGTTTTTTTTTTAGAGACTAGGCGTTGCTCTGTCGCTCAGGCTGGAGTGCAGTGATGCAATCATAGCTCACTGTAACCTCAAACTCTTGGACTCAAGTGATCTCCCATCTCAGCCTCCCAAGTAGCTGGGACTAAAGGCATGTGATACCTTGCCTGGCTAATATTTCTGTTTCTTTTTTGCAGAGACGCAGTCCCGCTATGTTGACCAGGCTGGTCTCAAACTCCTGGACTCTAGAGATCCTCCCAACGGTGCTGCGATTATAGGCGTCAGGCACCACGTCCGGCATACCATAACAGTTTTAGTTACCAAAAAGTAAGCACATGTAATACATAAGGTTGGAGAGGGTGGGGAAAGAACTATAAAGAAAAAAGTCCAAAAACACCTATGAAGTACTAAAAGTACATCATCAAAGACTATGTCTGAAAGGCAAAGGTTAACAGAAATTTTGTATTTTCAGCTCTCTGGAAACAGAATCTTCTTAAAAGTCAAATTGAAATACAATTTACAACAAAATGCACCCATTTTAAGTGTACAGTTAGACGCATCTTGACAAATGTGCATACCCAGGTAACCACTGCTGCAATCCAGATATAGAGCATTTCCATCACCTCAAAGAGTTCCTTCCTGCCTCTGGCATTCACTCTCTAAACTCCAAGTAACCACTGATCTGCTGTTTGTTATTAGTTTCTTTTTATTGCTGAGTAATATTCTTTTGTGTGGATATACCATAATTTGTATGCCTGTCTGCTGATGGACATTTGAGTACTTTCCAGTTGGAGGTTATTACGAATAAAAACACTATAAACATTTGTGTTTTAAGTCTTTGTGTAGACATATACAGTTGACCCTGGAACAACGCAGGGGTTGGGGTGCCTATCCCTATGCACTCTAAAATCCATGTATAACCTTTGACTCTCCAAAAAATGTTAACTACAAATACCTCACTGTTGACTGGAAGCCTTACCAATAACATAGTCAATTAACACATAGTTTGCATTTTACACATATTATATACTGTATTCTTACAATAATGTAAGCTAGAGAAAAGAAAATGTTATTAAGAAAATCATAAGGAAGAGAAAATATATTTACTGCTCATTAAGTAGAAGTGGATCATCATAAAGGTCTTCATCTTTGTCATCTCACATTTGGAATAGGCTGAGAAGGAGGAAAAGGAGGGGTTGGTCTTGCAGTCTCAAGGTGGCAAAGGTGGAGGAGGTGGAAGGAGAGGGAAGAGAAGCAGGTATCCTTGGTGTAACTTTACCAAAAACCATTATAAATTTCTGACATTTTTCCTTTTTCATTTCTTTAAAAATGTTTCTATATAGTACCAATTCTTATTCTACCTTTTGCTTTAGTTTTAGTGTCCACATCACAGAAGGGTCCATGCTGTAAAATAAGTCAAAAATCAGTCTTGAATAATCCGAATCACTCTGCCAGACTATGTAAAGTCAACTTGTTTTCTGGCACTGCTTCCTTGTCGTCCTCATCATCTGGTGCTGGCTTGGAAGCATTCATCTCCATAAAGTCATCTTCTGTTAATACTTCTAGTGTGGTGCTTAATACCTCTTGAATCCCTCCAAGAGCCACACCTTGTAATCCTTCATCCTCTACCTTTTTTTTTGCCATATCAACAATCTCTTTCATGATTTCCTTGATTGGCTCTGTCATAAATCCTGTGAAGTCATGTACAACATCTGGGCACAGTTTTCTCCAGCAGAAATGTATTATTTTGTGTTTGATAGCTTCCATGGCTTTTTCGATAACAGCAATGGCATCTCAATGGTGTAATCTTTCTAGACTTTCATGATGTTCTATCAGGGTTCTCTTCCATAGCACTGACAATCCTTTCCATTGAGTACCATGTGTAATGAGCCTTAAAGGTCTTTATTATAACCTGATCTGGAGGCTGAATTAGAGAAGTTGTTTGGAGGCAAGCAGACCACCTCCGCACCTTCGGTATTGAACTCATGGGGTTCTGGGTGGCCACAGGCACTGTCCAATATCAAAAGAACTTTAAAAGAAGGTCCTTTACTGGCAAGGTACTTCCTGACTTCAGGGACAAAGCATTGGTGGAACCAAACCAGGAAGAGTTCTCTTTGTCTAGGCCTTCTTGTTGTACAATCAAAATAGCAGTTGGTGCTTATCTTTTCCCTTCAAGGCTTAGGGGTCTGCGGCTTTATAGGTAAAGACAGTCCTGATCATAAACCCCTCTCTGCATTTGCACAAAACAGTAAACTTAGCTTACCCATTCCTGCCTTAAATTTTGGTGCTTGGTGCTCTTCCTTACTAAAAAGTGTCCTTTGTGGCTTCCCCACCCCCAAACCCCACTGCAGAATAGGGTACTTTCACCTGCATTAAAGATCTGTTCAGGCAGATATCCTTTCCCCTCAATGATTTTCTTAATGGCATCTGGAACTCGTCTGCTGCCTCTTGGTTGGCAGAAGCTGCTTCTCCTGTTATCTTGACATTTTTAAAGCCAAAGCTCTTTCTAAAATTATCAAGCCATCCTTTGCTGGCATTAAATTTTCCAGCTTTAAATCCTTCACCTTCCCTATGCCTTAAATTGCCATATAATGACTTCACTTTTTCTTGAACCATATTAGTGTTTTATAGGTATGCCTTTCTTATAGAAATCCTGCATCCAACATAAAAGCTCTATTTTCAACATGAGACGAAAATGTA
Source organism: Theropithecus gelada (assembly GCF_003255815.1). NCBI lineage: Eukaryota > Metazoa > Chordata > Mammalia > Primates > Cercopithecidae > Theropithecus > Theropithecus gelada. The sequence continues at coordinate 72,474,052 of NC_037675.1, read as the reverse complement.
TTTTGTAAAATGTGCAAGGTTTTCCACCTGCTGGTGTAGTAACAGTGGAAGCTTCACAAATTTTTTTTTTTTCCACACTGGTCCTTAAGATGGATTCACTTATCTTGGAATGGTGGGCAACCACAGTTGCAGACCTCAATCTATGGCACATATCAAGCAACTCAACCTTTCCTTTTAATGTTGTGACTTTTCTGTTTCATGGGGGCCCTTTCAGCATCACTAGTGGCACTCTGTATGGATCCCATGGTGTTATTTAAGGTTATGGTACTGCACTAAACACAATGAGAAATACAGGAGAACTGCAAGTGAGCTCTTTTTATTGAAATACACAATTTACTGGAAAGTCGAACTGCTCACACAGAGATGATCAGTGCCACACGGCGTTTTAAGCACATTCCCAACATTTGAGCTCACAGAAAAAGCAACAGAAGGTGACTATGACATTACTGTAGTGGTATAATATTAATATGTACCACAGTTAACTTTATGTAGTTATGATTTAATACTGCATCTTTGTTTGTTTACATTTCTTTCAACTGCAGATGGTGCCACGTATAGTCTATAAGTGTTTTTGTAAGTTTTGATAAATTTTAACTTTTTATAATAGATTTCTGTGTGTTTTATGGTAGCAAATAATAAAATAAACTAGTATCTATGTGTATTTTATGCATTCATGACATACCTAAGTTTGTCTTATTTTATTGGTAATTCTAGGCTTTGTAGTTCATCTTTTTCAAAGTGTTGTAAATTTCCAAAAAAGTTTCCAGTACATTTACTGAAAAAAAATCTGTGTATAAATGTAGCTATGCAGTTCAAACCAGTGTTGTTCAAGAATCAATTGTACTTTAATTCTCTTGTGTAAACATCTAGAAGTAGAATTGTTGGGTTGTAAGGTAGATGCATATATCCTTTCTTTTAGTATATGAGCCTATTGTTCACTTTTATGGATTTTCATGAGCACATGAACTTTGGCAATGACCAGTACTGATTTACACATCTAGATTTTCCTGCCTGAGAGATCCTCATAGACAACCTAATGTCTTGCTCAAAGTGATGATCAATAAATGGCTGTTGTTTGTGACTTTATAGGTCAATCTCCACCCTCCCAGAAGGTATATCAGAATTAAGGAACTTCTTCAGGTTGCATTACATTCTCCACCTCCTCTCCTCCCCTCATCCCTCCATGGTTCCTGGGTTCCAATTCTACATTCTCACCTCCCTGTTTATAAATGTTGTCAGTCCTGGGGCATCATCCTCAAACAGTATTCCATTTTTTCAAAGAGATTTTCAAATAATGTGTTCCTTATTAGTAATGTTCCTAAAGAATGTCAAGTTTTTAATTTAATTCCCACACTTTATATTATACTATAATGACTTGAAAAGTAAGTTACATTTTATTTGGGGGCAAAATATTCAATTATATTTGAGCACTGCAGATACACTTTAATGAGTCTTATCACGAAGTCTCTATCATCAGATCTGATAACTACCATCCAGTGGAATGGAGGAACAAGTGCCAGTACTTAATTTCACAATATATTCTTGCAATCATTTGGGCTTTAGAAATGCATTGTAGGGCCTCACTTTAATGTCATTACCCTATTAAGATATTTAGCTAAGCCTAAGTCTGTCCTAACCACCTATTATTCTATAAAACACATGGAATGAAATTCATCCTTCAGTAACAGCAGTACTTGTAACACTCCTGAAGTTTACTACACTACATTTAGAGTTGGCTAATATTCATACAGGGAATAGGCAGGAATTACAATGATATGAAGTCAAAATAAGTATTATGGAGACCAAGGACCTTTACTTATTTCATGCCTATATGTGTCACTCTCTAATGTTAATATTCAAATTTACTATTAGAAACATAGGTTCAGGTTTTAAAGATTTAATATATCTTGTCATGAAATCACATTTTTCTTTTATTCAGATCAGAATATTTCTCAAAAGGTTCCTAAGACACATAATTTGGAAGCTGATATGCTTTGGTTGTGTCCTCACCCAAATCTCATCTTGAATTGTAGTTCCCATAATCCCCACATGTCCTGGAAGGGAACCAGTGGGAGGTAATTGAATCATGGGAGCAGTTACCCCATGCTGCTGCTCTCGTGATAATAAGTGAGTTCTCATGAGATCTGATGGTTTTATAAGGGGTTTTTTTCCTCCTTTTGCTTGGCACTTCTCCTTGTTGCCACCATATGAAGAAGGATGTGTTTGCCTCCCCTTCCGCCATGACTGTAAGTTTCATGAGACCTCCCCACCCCTGTGGAACTGTGAGTCAATTAAACCTCTTTCCTTTATAAATTACCCAGTTTCGGGTATTCCTTACAGCGGCGTGAGAATGGACTAATACTGAAATCATGTGAAGAAGGATCAGTAAACACCAGTAATGAATTAGAAAAATCTCATCTTACCTGATGGAGTTTAATGGACATACGGATCCCAGGGACTACTACTTTTCTTAGCAATTCCATGTCAGCAAAGATCCATTCATCTCGAATTGAAGAAATACGGAAATCTCCTTTAAATAGGGCATGCAATCCATAGAGGAATGACTCTAAATTACTGTTAAGATTGGAGATAAAAGTTCACATGTTTTGACAAAGGTCTTCCATGACATTGATTCTTACATCTGCGTGTGCATCAGAATCACCTGGGAGTGTTTTGAAAATACAGATTCCAGGAACTAATGTCAGAACCCTGAACCAGAATCACAAGAGATAGGGCCTGTCCGACCTGGGACCCTTATTTATGAACCACTGTAATAGTGAATCCACGAAAATAAACAACAGGCAAAGAGCCTACAGATTTGGTTAAAGTTAAAATAAATTAAGAAAAGCTTAATGGAAAACATGTAGTTATCACAGAAAAAATTCAAAATATGTGAAATTCTGATTCATTTGGATGTATATGTTAGGAAATTCAGTTTAGATTTAGAGTCTCCAAATCTACTACTATATTAGAAGTATAAATACCCTGGACAAAGACTGCAAGGAAATACGGAAAAATAGAAATGAATGAATTTGTTAGAAAAATAGATGTAAACAGGAGGAGGCCAATCAAAATTCATGGGTGGTTATATTTTAAAATTTCTTTAATTCATTATATTCTCATTATCAGTGGCTACCCACACATGTGTGAATTTTAAAAACCAGTTCTGTTAACCAGTTAGGACAGCTCAACTATGTTCAAGAAGATGATGTATAGAAATATAAAATCTAAAAAGACTTTACAATAAATTAGCATAGAATACAGGCTTCCACGAAAAATGATTTCAGATTTAGGTAATACAGCTTCCCATACTCTCTTCCTCAGAACAGAAATGTCTTCTTTACCTGGACATATGATGGGATGCAGTCCCCAAAGCTCTCCGTCCCAGTACACAGAGTCCATAACAGAGAGTCACCAGGGATGAATCTTTGTCCACATCCAGTGGCTTTAAAAAACAAAAAAACATTTGTTATCAGAAAGGCACATAAGTATTTAACAAATCATAAATCTAATTAATATAGAGAAATGACAAAGAATTTTAAAAGTACATAATTTCTATCTCCTCAAAATAAACTTAATAAAACTGTATGAAATGAAGCATGAATGTGTATGGGGAGTTTCTTTGGAATCCTTAAATAAAATATAAAATTTCATAATAATGGAACATAATTAAAACAAAAAAAAACTGACTCTATTATAAAATGTTAGGATTTTAGCTAAAGATTTCAAAGTACTTACTGGGATTACTGATATTACCCTCTCCTGAAAATACAATATTTCTATTTATTAGTTACTTATTTCTTTTCTTTTCTTTTCTTAACTACTTATTTTTTACCATAACTTGACAAGCAGGCAATTAGTGGCAGACGAGTTAGCCTATTAGTGACTATAAACATAGTAAAGAAAATCAAGTTGATATTCACAAACATTGTTTCTCCTCAACCTTTTTATTTTTTAACAATTACATACTTTACAGTTGAAAGAAGCTGGTAACTGTCCTGTTTCTCCCTCTAAGAAAGTCGAAATAATAATCACTGATTACCTTACATAATACTAAAGAAAATCTTGGTAGCATCTCAGTTACCAAAAAACAATCCAGGGCAGTGCTTCTCAAAGTATAGTCCCAAGACCAACAGTATCAACATCACCTGGAAACTTGTTAGAAATGCAAATCTCTGGCCACTCCAGATCTCTGATATCAAATTCTAGAGATGGAGTCTAGCAGTCACTCTCCAGGTGATTCTAATCCATGCTAAAGGTGAAGAATCAATGATACAGGCTAATAATTAGCTTAATTATTCTAACTTTGCCAATGGTATTTATTTTTGGCTTTATAAACCATTAACTTATAAACACAATAGGGGAACAGTCTAAGATATTAACTTACTATTGATAGGTTAATTATCATGAACTTGATAATTTAGTTAATGGCGACTGTGTTAGAGATGTCCTAGTTGCTTGCCAATTAGATTGTTTCTAAAGACATATTACCTCTTACAGCACATACTCTAGTTTCATCAAGTAGGCATTTTGAAAAAAATTTTGGGTCCAGGTTACAAAACAGCAAATAAAGAGTATGAGAGCACTAGTTTAAAGAAATACAAAAGAAAAATATAAGAGAGTGGGTGTAGACTTGAAGTTGTATAAAAAAAAAATACTAAAGGTAGTTACAATGGGTGATAAAATGACAGGTGATCTTCACTCTTTTTTTCTTCTTCTCTACCTCCCTTTCCCTGTCAACTTTCCAGATTAAAAATGTATTGTTTCTATGATGAGAAAAATTTTTTTTTAATTCAGTTCAGATTTACCTCAGCCAAGATGATTCAATAGAGACCATATCTACCCTCCTACCTGAAACAGCCAAAGAACTGGGCAGAATACATGACACAACAGTTTTCAGACACTGGACACTGGTTCCTGAGAGACAGGAAACAAATGAGGCAGCCCTACAACTGACTGAGCTTATTACCTAGAGAGTTTCCAGACCACAAGAAAGGGGAGCACAAATTGAGCCGGAGGCCTCTGAGTCAGCTGGAGCTCACAGGGCAGAGTGCTAGAGAGACAGCTACTGAGAGAGGAAGGTGAGGGAACTCAGAGATCTGCAGCAGAGTGCTGATCAGCACACGCACAGAGGACCCTAGGCTGAGAAAAGAATCATCCCAACAGAATAGAAAGGAATAGCAGAAAACCTTGGGACTGGCTAGAACACTCAGGATGGCATTGTCTTGGTCATGGGGAAGAATTAGCCCCAGACTAACAGCTGCTCTGATCCCTCCAAAGCAAGCCCTGAAAGGATCAAACTGTCCCCAAAGAATTTAACTGTGTCACAAAATGAAGTTCAAGAATTATTTACAGGAATACAGAAATATCCAGCACCCTTGAGGGTAAAATTCAAAAGAATGACATCTAATAAAAAATTGAAAGGCATGTAAGTAGCAGGAAAATAGGATCCATAATAAGAATAACAATCAATTAACCACTCAATCAAAACTGACCCACAACTGACACAGATGTTAGGCTTAACCCACAAGGATATTAAAGCAACTATTTTAACTATATTCCATAAACTTAAGAAGGCAGAGGAATGACTGAGCATGTTGAATGAGACATAGAAGATTTGTAGAAAGGACCCAAATCAAAATTCTAGAGATACAAAATGAAGCAATGTCTAAGATAAAAAATATACTGAATGGGATTATTGGTATATTAATTCAGAAGAAAAGATAAATGATCTCAAAAAGTTAGCAATAGAAACTATGCAAAATGAAATACAGAGAGAAAAAAGACTGAAAATAAATGGGGCATCAGGGAGCTGTACGACAATCAAGCAGCCTAATATAAACATAATTGGAGTTCCTGCAAAAGGGGGAGAAGAAAACAGAAAAAACTATTTTTAATAATAGTGGAGGGAGAGTATTGGAGTAATCCAGAATAACTACTCTGATCCTTGTTGATAAGGAAAATAGAGAACCAGGCACCCGTGTGGCTCCTAAGGATGGGCTGAAGCTGGGGTCTGGGCCTTGTGACTGAGAAGACTGTTAAAGCTAAAACCACCTCTATTCCTGCCTTGATGACACCTATCCAGAAGTAGAAAAATGCTCCCCTTTTAATCCTATAGATTTTGAGAATTTTGACCTGCCTGAGAAGCACCGGAATGCACACCTCCCCTTGAATGGTGTGCCTCTCGTGGTTCTGGATGGGAGAGAGAACTGGAAAAGCTGTTACAGCTGGGGTCCCCCCTCACCAGTGAAGATGCCCTCTCCACCGTAGGAATCCAATTTGTTGCCGTCTCCTTTGATCATTCTGTTGATCCTGAATGTTTGCTTATGACACAGATATTTATATTTCTTAGTCCTTTATAGTTTGTGTGTGTTTTTATTAATAAAGCATTTAATAGATTTTTAAAAAAATCATGAAAAGTCTCCAAATCCGAAAAAAATTATGTACCTACAGATTCAAGAATCTCAATGAACTTCAATAACCACAAACAGGTGGCTGGCAAGATGGCCAAAGAGGTGGCTGGCAAGATGGCCAAACAGGAACAGCTCCAGTCTGCAGCTCCCAGGAAGATCAAGGCAGAAAGGAAGTGATTTTTGCATTTCCAACTGAGGTACCTGGCTCATCTCATTGGGACTGGTTAGACAGTGGGTACAGCCCACTGAGGACAAGCAGAAGCAGGGTGGGGAGCTGCCTCACCTGGGAAGCACAAGAGGTTGGGAACTCGTTCCCCTAGCCAAGGGAAGCCATGACGGACCGTGCTGTGAGGAATGGTGCATTCCAGCCCAGATACTATGCTTTCCCCATGGTCTTCACAAGCCAAAGACCAAGAGATTCCTTTACGTGCCTATGCCACCAGGGCCCTGGGTTTCAAGCACAAAACTGGGCGGCCATTTGGGCAGACACCAAGCTAGCTGCAGGAGTTTTTTTTCATACCCCAGTGGCACCTGGAACGCCAGCGAGACAGAACTATTCACTCCCCTGGAAAGGAGGCTGAAGTCAGGGAGCTAAGTGGTCTAGCTCAGTGGATCCCACTCCTACAGAGCCCAGCAAGCTGAGATCTACTGGCTTGAAATTCTCACTGCCAGCACTGCAGTCTGAAGTTGACCCGGGATGCTCAAGTTTGGTGGAGGGAGGGGCATCTGCCATTACTGAGGCTTCAGTAGGCAGTTTTCCCCTCACAGTGTAAGCAAAGCCGCCAGGAAGTTTGAACTGGGCAGAGCCAACCACAGCTTAGCAAAGCCCACTGTAGCCAGACTGCCCTTCTAGACTCCTTCTCTCTGGACAGGGCATCTCTGAAAGGCAGCAGACCCAGTCAAGGGTTTATAGATAAAACTCCCATCTCCCTGGGACAGAGCACCTACACCTGGGGGAAGGGGTGGCTGTGGGCGCAGCTTCAGCAGACTTAAACATTCTGCCTGCCGGCCCTGAAGACAGCAGCGGATCTCCCAGCACAGCATTCGAGCTCTGCTAAGTGGCAGACTGTCTCCTCAAGTGGGTCCCTGATCCCTGTGCATCCTGATTGGGAGATACCTCCTGGCGGGGGTCAACAGACACCTCATACGGGAGAGCTCTGGCTGGCACCTGGCAGGTGCCCCTCTGGGACGAAGCTTCCAGAGGAAGGAACAGGTAGCAATCTTTGCTGTTCTGCAGCCTCCACTGGTGATACCCAGGCAAACAAGGTCTCAAGTGGACCTCCAGCAAACTCCAGCAGACCTGCAGCAGAAGGGCCTGTTAGATGGAAAACTAACAGACAGAAAGGAATAGCATCAACATCAACTGAAAGGATGTCCACACAGAAACCCCATCCGAAGGTCACCAGCATCAAAGACCAAAGGTAGATAAATCCACGAAGATGAGGAAAAACCAGTGCAAAAAGGCTGAAAATTCCAAAACCCAGAAGGCCTTTTCTCCTCCAAAGGAACACAACTCCTCACCAGCAAGGGAACAAAACTGGATGGAGAATGAGTTTGACAAACTGACAGAAGTAGGCTTCAGAACGTGGGTAATAACAAACTCCTCCAAGCTAAAGAAGCATGTTCTAACACAATGCAAGGAAGCTAAGAACCTTGAAAAAAGGTTAGAGGAATTGCTAACTAGAATAACCAGTTTACAGATGAACATAAATGACCTGATGGAGCTGAAAAACAGCACAAGAACTTCGTGAAGCATACAAAAGTATCAATAGCTGAATCGATCAAGCCGAAGAAAGGATATCAGAGATTGAAGATCAACTTAATGAAATAAAGCATGAAGACAAGATGAGAGAAAAAACAATGAAAAGGAATGAACAAAGTCTCCAAGAAATATGGGACTATGTGAAAAGACCACACCTACATTTCATAGGTGTATCTGAAAGTGATAAGGAGAATGGAACCAACTTGGAAACATTCTTCAGGTTTATTATCTAGAAGAACTTTCCCAGTCTAGCAAGACAGGCCAACATTCAAATTCAGGAAATACAGAGAACACCGAAAAGATACTCCTCAAGAAGAGCAACCCCAGGACACATAATCGTCAGATTCACCAAGGTTGAAATGAAGGAAAAAATGTTAAGGGCAACCTGAGAGAAAGGTCAGATTATCCACAAAGGGAAGTTCACCAGACTAATAGCGGATCTCTCTGCAGAAATCCCACAAGCCAGAAGAAAGTGGGGGCCAATATTCAACATTCTTAAAGAAAAGAATTTTCAACCCAGAATTGCATATCCAGCCAAACTAAGCTTCATAAGCTAAGGAGTAATAAAATCCTTTACAGACAAGCAAATGCTGAGAGATTTTTGTCACCACCAGGCCTGCCTTACAAGAGCTACTGAAGGAAGCACTACATATGGAAAGGAAAAACCAGTACCAGCCACTGCAAAAACATACCAAATTGTAAAGACCATCGACACCATGAAGAAACTGCATCAATTAACGGACAAAATAACCAGCTAGCATCATAATGATAGGATCAAATTCACACATAACAATATTAACCTTAAATGTAAATGGACTACATGCCCCAATTAAAAGACACACACTGGCCAACTGGATAAAGAGTCAAGACTCATCGGTGTGCTGTATTCAGGAGACTCACCTCATGTGCAAAGACACACACAGGCTCAAAATAAAGGGATGGAGGAATATTTACCAAGCAAATGGGAAGCAAAAAAAAAAAAAAAAAAAAAGCAGGGGTTGCAATCCTAGTCTCTGATAAAACAGGCTTTAAACCCACAAAGATCAAAAAAGACAAAGAAAAGCATTTCATAATGGTAAAGGTATCAATGCAACAAGGAGAGCTAACTATCCTATATATATATATGCACCCAGTACAGGAGCACGCAATTCATAAAACAAGTGCTTAGAGACCTACAAGACTTAGACTCCCACACAATAACAGTGGGAGACTTTAAAACCCCACTGTCAATATTAGATCAACAAGATAGAAAATTAACAAGGATACTCAGGACTTGAACTCAGTTCTGGACCAAGCAGACCTAATAGACATCTACAGAACTCTCCACCCCAAATCAACAGCATATACATTCTTCTCAGCACCACATCGCACTTCTTCCAAAATTGACCACATAGTTGGAAATAAAGCACTCCTCAGCAAATGTAAAAGAACAGAAATCATAACAAATGGTCTCTCAGACCATAGTGCAATCAAATTAGAACTCAGGATTAAGAAAATCACTCAAAACCACACAACTACATGGAAACTGAAAAACCTGCCCCTGAATGACTACTGGGTAAATCACGAAATTAAGGTAGAAATAAATAAGTGCTTTGAAACCAACGAGAACAAAGACACAGTGTACCAGACTCTCTGGGACACAGGTAAAACAGTGTTTAGAGAGAAATTTATAGCATAAATGCCCATAGAAAAAACTGGGAAAGATCTAAAACCAACACCCTAACATCACAATTAAAAGAACTAGAGAAGCAAGAGCAAACAAATTCAAAAGGTAGCAGAAGACAACAAATAACTAAGATCAGAGCAGAACTGAAGGCATCAGAGACACAAAAAACCCTTCAAAAAATGAATCCAGAGCTGTTTTTTTTTTAAAAGATCAACAAATAGATAGACTGCTAGTTAGATTAATAAAGAAAAGAGAGAAGAATCAAACAGACACAATAAAAATGATGAAGGGGATATCACCACTGATCCCACAGAAATACAAAGTACCATCAGAGAATACTATAAACACCTCTACGCAAATAAACTAGAAAGTCTAGAAGAAATGGATAAATTTCTGGACGCACACACTCTCCCAAGTATAAACCAGGAAGAAGTTGAATCTCTGAATAGACCAATAACAAGTACTGAAATTGAGGCAGTAATTAATAGCCTATCAACCAAGAAAAGGCCAGGACCAGATGGACTGAGAGCTGAATTCTACCAGAGGTACAAAGAAAAGCTGGCACCATTCCTTCTGAAACTATTCCAAACAACAGAAAAGAGGGACTCCTCTCTAATCATTTTATGAGAACAGCATCATCCTGATACCAAAACCTGGCAGACATACAATAAAAAAAGAAAATTTCAGGCCAATATATCTGATGAACATCAATGAGAAAATCCTCAATAAGATACTGGCTGACAGAATCCAGCAGCACATCAATAAGCTTATCCACCATAATCAAGTTAGCTTCATCCCTAGGATGCAAGGATGGTTCAACATATGCAAATCAATAAACGTAATCCATCACATAAGCAGAACCAATGACAAAAACCACATGATTATCTCAACAGATGCAGAAAAGGCCTTTGATAAAATTCAACACCCCTTCATGCTAAAAACTCTCCATAAACTAGGTATTGATGGAACCTATCTCAAAATAAGAAGAGCTATCTATGACAAACCCATGGTCAATATCATACTGAATGGGCAAAAGCTGGAAGCATTCCCTTTGAAAACCGGCACAAGACAAGGATGCCCTCTCTCACCACTCCTATTCAACAGAGTACTGGAAGTTCTGGACAGGGCAATCAGCCAAGAAAAGAAATAGAGGGTATTTAAATACGAAGAGAGGAAATCAAATTTTCTCTGTTTGCAGATGACATGATTGTATATTTAGAAAACCCCGCTGCCTCAGCCCAAAATCTCCTTAAGCTGATAAGCAACTTCAGGAAAGTCTCAAGATACAAAATCAATGTGAAAAATCACAAACATTCCTATACACCAATAACAGACAAACAGAGAGCCAAATCATGAGTGAACTCCCATTCACAATTGCTACAAAGAGAATAAAAAACCTAGGAATACAGCTTACAAGGGATGTGAAGGACCTCTTCAAGGAGAACTACAAACCACTGCTCAAGGAAGTAAGAGAGGACACAAACAAATGGAAAAATATTCTATGCTCATGGATAGGAAGAATCAATATTGTGAAAATGGCCATACTGCCCAAAGTAATTTATAGATTCAATGCTATCCCCATCAAGCTACCACTGACTTTCTTCACAGAATTGGAAAAAACTACTTTAAATTTCATCTGGAACCAAAAAAGAAACCACATAGCCAAGATAGTCCTAAGCAAAAAGAACAAAGCTGGGGGCATCACGCTATCTGACTTCAAACTATACTACAAGGCTACAGTAACCAAAACAACATGGTACTGGTACCAAAACAAATATATAGACCAATGGAACAGAACAGAGGCCTCAGAAATAATGCCACTCATTTACAACCATCTGAACTTTGACAAACCTGACAAAAACAAGCAATGGGGAAATGATTCCCTATTTAATAAATGGTATTGGGAAAACTGGCTAGCCATATGTAGAAAGCTGAAACTGGACCCCTTCCTTACACCTTATACAAAAATTAACTCAAGATGGATTAAAGACTTAAACATAAGACCTAAAACCATAAAAATCCTAGAACAACAACTAGGCAATACCATTCAGGACATAGGCATGGGCAAAGACCTCACGACTAAAACACCAAAAGCAATGGCAACAAAAGCCAAAACTGACAAATGGGATCTAATTAAGCTAAAGAGCTTCTGTACAGCAAAAGAAACTATCCTCACAGTGAACAGGCAACCTACAGAATGGGAGAAAATTTTTGCAATCTATCTATCTGACAAAGGGCTAATATCCAAATCTACAAGGAACTTAAATTTACAAGAAAAAAACCAACCCCATCCGAAAGTGGGTGAAGGATATGAACAGACACTTCTCAAAAGAAGACATTTATGTGGCCAACAGACATATGAAAAAAAGCTCATCATCAATGGTCATTAGAGAACTGCAAATCAAAACCACAATGAGATACCATCTCATGCCAGTTAGAATGGTGATTACTAAGAAGTCAGGAAACAACAGATGCTGGAGAGGATGTGAAGAAATAGAAATGCTTTTATACTGTTGGTGGAAGTGTAAATTAGTTCAACCCTTGTGGAAGACAGTGTGGCGATTCCTCAAGGATCTAGAACCAGAAATACCATTTGACCCAGCAATCCCATTTTGGGTATATACCCAAAGGATTATAAATCATTCTACTATAAAGATACGTGCACATGCATGTTTATTGCAGCACTGTTCACAATAGCAAAGACTTGGAACCAACCCAAATGCCCATCAATGATAGACTGGATAAAGAAAATGTGGTACATATACAACATGGAATACTATGCCGCCATAATAAAGGATGAATTCATGTCCTTTGTAGGGACATGGATGAAGCTGGAAACCATCATTCTCAGCAAACTAACACAGGGACAGAAAACCAAACTGCATGTTTTCACTCATAAGTGGGAGTTGAACAATGAGAACACATAGACACAGGGAGGGGAACATCACACACCAGGGCCTGTTGGGGTATGGGGGGGGTAAGGGAGGGATAGCTTAGGAAAAATACCTAATGTAGATGACACGTTGATGGATGCAGCAAGCCACATGGCTTGTGTATACCCATGTAACAAACCTGCACGTTCTGCACATGTATCCCAGAACTTAAAGTATAATAATAATAAAAAAAGAAACATGAGAAAACTACACTAAGGCACATTGTATTTAAATTGCTTAAAACCAGTAATAAAGAGAAAATCTTAAAAGCAGCCAGTGAAAAAAGATATTATATTGTACCTACCATTTTTTCAGAGGAACAAAGAAAAGAATGACAGCGGACTTCTCATCAGAAACAATGCAAGCCAGAAGACAGTATAGCAACATCTTTAATTTGCTGAAAGAAAAAAACTAGTTCAAGCCTGGTAGCACTATTTTGTTACTGTTGGAGAAGGCATGTGCCCTACTCCCGAAATTGCATTAGAAATTCTCACCAAAAATTCTTGCTAATACTAACAATAAAGTGAAAGAAATACTTATCGTTTGAAAAGTAGGAGAAAGAAACTGGGATGAATCCTTTCATTTTGGCATTGAAGGTAATTTTAATGCAGTTAGTTCAGAAACAATCTTATACTATCTTGAAAGGGAACTACGGAAGAAGGGTCTGAGGCAGTTTTTAAACATTCAGATGAGGGCACTACAGCTTGAGTCAGCAAGTCTGGCCTGATTAACGTCCCCAGGAAGAGGTTATTCCGGGAATGCTGATTCAGAGAATAGCATCCAAGATCTTAAGGAGATGAAGATAATCTTGTTCAACTTAAAAGAAAAACTAGGGCAAACGGGAGACCATATAGCTGGAAAAATACAACTGATAATCTTCTTCTAAAGAGACTCTAAGAGTAGAAAATAAAATAGACCAGGATTAGTGAAATAAGCTACCTGAAGAGACTGGGGATACCCAAGTTTAGAGGTAAACCTTTTGAATATATGATTTATTACCAATCAGGACTTCCTTGAGCCATGTTCATGACCTCAGCAATAATCTCTAAAGGTCCTTAAGGTAGGATGGAACCCTGTTCCTGAGTGGGTACACTGTGAACCCCTAGCAAAAAACATCATGATTAAATCACAACAAAATAACCAATATCATCTGAGCCAAAGAAGAGCTATAGGATAATATGACTGTTCCCATTACTTCTCCCAACAAAAGTCAGTCCAAGGATTTGAGAACAGTATGCAAAACATTTTAAGTATATTTTATTTATGAAAAGATAAAACTACTTGTTATATGTTTGGAGGAAAGAAGTTTAGCTTTGAGGTCCTCTATTTCCAGCCACTGTCTACTGGTCTTCTGAGCCTTCTGTGAGGTTCTTTTATCCAACTCACTATCTCTTCTTTTAAGATATACTACTCTGCTCCATATAAACTGCACATCTAGTACAAAAGCTCAAAGCCACCACTCAGAGAGGAAGTACAAGATGCTCCTGTTCTTACTGATGGAGTAAAAAGAGGCTGATATGATGGCTGTCTTACTCTAAGTGGTGGCAAAGAAGGACTAAACCAAGTGCTAAATCTGAAGATGGTCAGTATGTACCTCCTAGACCATGATGAAGGCACCAGTTGTCAAGATAGCTCACTACGCTACATGATAGTGGGTAAATCTGTACATAGGATGCTGGTGGTTCAACTACACAAGTCTTTTGCTTAAAAAGCAGTAGTGGTGGCAGGAATTAGCTTTGTAATCACAGGCCTTGGCATTGCGATTATGTTACATGGAGTCTGACCAGGGGTGTGATACTACCACAAAAATCATGAGACCTAGAAGGAAGCCATAGTTGCTGAAGTCCCTAACTCATCTTACTTTTAGGATAAAACATGTTATCCTAATGTGTGGATTGGGAACCACCAGAATTAAATCACCCCTAGTGATTCCCAGCCTAGACCTAGATCAGAATCTTATAGGTGGGGCCCAGGAATCTGAACTTTTACAAGTTCCTATGCCTTTTTTACTCACATTTGAAATCAATGGTCTAGATCCACACTGTCCAATATGGTAGTCACTAGCTACACAGGCTCCTAAATTTAAATCAGTTAAAATTCAATAAAATTTACAATTCAGCTTTTTAGTTGTACTAGCCACATTTCATGTGTTTCACAGCCACATGTGGCAGTGACAGCACATTTCCAACACTGCAGAAAGCCTATTAGCCAGCACTGGTCTAGACTTTGTATTTGGGACAAACACATCTAATTATCCTTAAGTGTGGCAGAGAGAGGTAGAATTTCTTAAGGACTAGATTTTGAAGGGTAATGCGTGGAATGTGAATGTATGTGCATGCTTATGCATACCCAGGGTAGAGGAGGTGCTACCTGGACAATGAGACTGGGACACTGCAAATGAAAGAAAGCGGGAGGTCACTTCCTTTAACCTGTTTCGGCAGAGTTGGTTTGGCCTAACCATAATGAACCAGTTAGGTTATCTTAACCAGAAGATCAGAAAGAGGAAGGTCTGGAAAAACTGACCTCATAAGAACAGGGACATTCTTTGCATCTTTGGAGAAACTTGGATTCAAAGAGTTGTAAATGAAATAAACTCTACCTTTGCTCTTCGGGAAGAGCAGTACTCTATCCAGTTGAGGTAAATCACACAGAAACTCTCCCTAGATATGCCTGCCAGTCGGTGGTCATAGTCTTCATCAATGTTTGGATTAAAGGTCGGGTCCACATCAACATAATTGCGATCGGCACACAGACGAAGTCCTTCCTGCATTGTCTCATTAGCTAGCCACTCCTCTAGCTTTGAAGAGGTCGTAACATAATAAATGATACCCTAACATGAACAAGACAAAAAAAAAGAATTCAGATTAAATTACAATTTCAATTAACTCAGATTCATCAATGAAATAAATTCCAATTATTTATGATGATATAAATTCCCCCATTACAATTATTTATAACGATATAAATTCTCCCTCAATATTCTACATATATATTTTAAGAATACTATAATATACCTCAGGCCTTACTGGATGAAAAAACATCTAATACTTTAAAATCACAACCACAAATTCAACAAAGCAACTTCAAAACAATTCTGTTTATTTATTTTATTTTATTTTACTTATTTATTTATTTATTTATTTAGAGACAAAGTCTTACTCTGTCGCCCATGCTGGAGTGCAGTGGCGTAATCTCGGCTCACTGCAACCTCTACCTCCTGAGTTCAAGCAATTCTCATGCCTCAGCCTCCCAAGTAGCTGGGATTACAGGCACCCACCACCACACCCAGCTAATTTTTGTATTTTTAGTAGAGATGGGTTTTCACCTCATTGGCCAGGCTGGTCTTGAACTCCTGACCTCAAGTGGTCCATCCGCCTCAGCCTCTCAAAGTGCTGGGATTACAGGTATGAGCCACCGCACCTGGCCCTAATCTATTGATTTTAGAGCTTTTGAACTTAGGATATTTCAAAAGAGGTAAAAAAAACTTTACTGTAGTGCACTTATTTTGAATAATTTATCATAGAGAGTTATTAAGGCCATCTGGTGGTCCTAGGCCAAGTTATAGAGATACATATTTATAACTAGAGAAAAAAATGCCACACGCACACACGAGTAAAAAATATTGTGAAATCAATCTCTAGCTTCCTGAGGTTAGGTTTAGCCAAACATTAAATGGAAGGCTCAATGTTCATCCCAATCAGCAAATAAGGTGGTGAGGAGAGGTAACAACATAAGATACGAAAATTTCAGGCTGGGGATGGTGGCTCATGCCTATAACCCCAGCACTCTGGGAGGCCAAGGTGGGAGAACTGCTTGAGCCCAGAGTTTGAGAGCCTGGGCAACATAGTGAAACCTCATCTCTACAAAAAAATAAAAAATTAGCTGGGTGTGGTGGCATGCACCTGTAGTCCCAGTTACCCAGGAGGTTAAGGTGAGTGTATTGCTCGAGCCCTGGAGGTCAAGGCTGCAGTGAGCTACAATTATGCTACTGTACTCCGGCCTGGACAACAGAATGAAACCCTGTCTCAAAAAAAAAAAAAGAAAAAGAAAAGAAAAAAAGGTGTGAAAAATTCAGATGTTGGTTATTAAAGCTTAGCACACGTTTCCTTCTTAAAAATACTGGTTTTACCTGTAAGCCCCTAAGTCGCAACCATACTGTATTTCTATAAACTCTTTAGCAAAAATAGAATCTCTTGTGCAGTAAAGGATTATTAACCTTGCCCAATGAGGGGTTTGGCCTTTACCCTTGGGTTGTAGGGGGTAACCTCTAAGCCTTGGCATGCCCTTCCTGTTAAACAGTCTTTGTTCAGCTGAGGACCTAGAGCCACACAGTATCAGCACGACCTCTGGACGTCCTGGAGACTTATGTTGGCCATGTGGATGGTCAACCATGCCTACATGACAGGACACCAAGCTCAAGCAAGCTTCCTTGGTGGACAACACCCTGTGAGTACTGCCATGCTTCACTGCTGGGAGAAACAGGCATCTGCACAACTCTTAGCAACTTACTGAACCTATGAGTGGCCTTGGGGACCCCAAAATTACAGTTGATGTCAGAAGTGAGGGTGGTCTTGGGGACCTCTTGAATTTTGCAATACTTTTATTCAGTTTGTTGAATGAAAGCTGTGCAAAGCAGTGGTCAAGAGCAAGGGCGCAAGAGTCAGACAAGCCTGGGTTTTAAGCCCCAAACTCTACTTGTTAGAGGACCTTGGCCAAGTTAACTTCTGATCCTTAAGTTGTTTATTTGTAAAATAGGGAAACACTTATTTACAGAATTAAGTAAGACAATCATGTGTGTATGCATATTTGTGTGTACATATTCCTTAGCACAATGCCTAAAACACAAGCTACAAATGTCTAGCTATTATTAATGAATGAATGGAATGAATTTCAGTAAACAAAGAGAAAGCAAGACATTAGTAGGTCTATTTTTATGGACTTTTCTGGATGCTACAGAATTTAAATAAGTACTCAGAAGCAAAGCATAAGTTAAAAAAAAGTATATACATATATATACTTACATATATATATATGTTATTCCCAAGAAGAAATTCTTGATTATCTGAAGATCTAAGTAGACACATACTCTTACCTTGACATAGTAAGTTGTGAGTACTTTCCGAAGATCAAAAACTTGAAGCATAGAAGCAGCACTATTATCAGTGATGCTATACCCCTCCAGAATATACTTTGTGACTATCACTTCCCAAGCTAGCCATCGCTGGCTAAATGCAGCATTAAATGAAAGCATGTGAGGAATATGGCCAGGTTCACAACAGCAAAATCCTTCATCTTCCTCTACACCTTCAGTAATGGCCTCCACTTCCCGTTGTTGACAGTAGGTACCTTAAAGAGAGAGAGAGAGAGAGAGACCATTACAAAGGGGAAAAACCAGAAAGTGGGAAAAATGAATGCAAGGACACATGAGATTTAGAAAAAATACATATTTTATCACAATTGAAAGTATATGATGGATTTGCCTTAGAATATTCATTAATGAATTATAGCAAACACCAGAAATCACGCATATTCTATATTCATATCCTGCCAAAACACAATGTGCATTAACATTAGCACACTACAGTTTTTTTGTTTGTTTTTTTGTTTTGAGACAGAGTCTCCCTCTGTAGCCCAGGCTGGAGTGCAGTGGCGTGATCTCAGCCCACTGCAATCTCTGCCTCCCGGGTCCCAGTTCAAGCAATTCTCCTGCCTTAGTCTCCAGAGTAGCTGGTATTACAAGCATGTGCCACCAGGCCCAGCTAATTTTTGTATTTTTAGTAGAGTCGGGGTTCACCGTGTTGGTCTTAAACTCCAGACCTCTTGATCTGCCTGCCTCAACCACCTAAAGTGCTGGGATTACAGGCCTGAGTCACTGCAACCACACTACAGGTTCTGATAATTCATGTGGTAAAGTAACTTTGTATTGATTTACTGATTTCTAAATGTTTCAAATGGGTTTATAATTATGTTTGTATCAAATGAAGCACCAAAGAGTAAAGGCACATCTCCTGAAGGTCTGAGTTAATTTTAAAAATACAAAAACCAGTGGAATGTTATTGAAGTAAAAATACAAAAACAGATTAAATATACAATGAGACCCATAGCAATCTAGTGCCAGCAAAGTATCATCTATTACACTAATGTCAGTTTTCATTTTGTTCTGTGGTCTTGTTTCAACTCAATTTGTAAATTCCTTATATTATGTAAAGACTATAATCATACTTAACTGTATAAAAATCAGACTGCACAATAATTTTTTCTTCTTTAAAAGTAATATTAATACACACACCATCCATGTCTGAAAACCACTGCTTTGAGAGAAACTGATACCATGACACCTAGTCCCAGCTGATGGTGGTGGTGGTACAATGAAAGATAAGGCTAAAAAGGTTTTTATGGCCAAGCTGAGGAGCTGTGCATTTAGCCCTCTATGGCCCTCAATAATTCCACTATTTCATTTTTTTGTTTAATAACTGTCACCAACACTTCCATAATAATGTTACATAGTGTCGACAAGAAAAACCCTTGACTTGAACCTGACACTAACAGGAATACATGCTGTGGGTGACCATTTTATATGATACTCCCTAAAAATATATAGGCATATCTTGTTTTACTGTGCTTTGTTTTATTGCTCTTTGAAGGCACTATGATATCTACAAATTGAAGGTTTTTGACAACCTTGTGTCAAACAAATCTATTGGTACCATTTTTCCAACAGCATGTGCTCACTTTCTGCTCTGGATCACATTTTGGTAATTCTCTCAATATTTCAAACATTTTATTACTATTGTATCTATAATGGTGAGTCCTCATGACTCCCTATCACGAGAACAGCAAGGGGAAAATCCACCCCCATGATCTAATCATGCCCCACCAAGCCCCTCCTCCAACATTGGGGATTACGATTCAACATGAGATTTGGGCAGGGACACAAATCCAAACCGTATCACCGGGATGGGCCAAAAGTTAGGCCTCATGTACCAAATGGCCAAGTTGTGAATGCAAAGGAAACATTCTTGAAGAAAATTAAAAGTGCTACTCCAGTGAACAAACAAAAGATAAGAAAGCAAAAAAGGCTTATTGCTGATATGGAGAACGTTTGAGTGGTCTGGAGAGATCAAACCAACTATAACATTCCCTTAAGCCAAAGTCTAATCCAGAGCAAAGCTCTAACTGTCTACAATTCTATGAAGGCTGAGAAGCAAGGAAGCTGCAGAAGAAAACTGGAAGCTAGTAGAGATTGGGTCATGAGGTTTAAGGAAAGAAGCTGTCTTCACAACGTAAAAGTGCACGGTGAAGCCGCAAGTGCTGACATTAAAGCTGCAGCAAGTTATCCAGAATATCTAGCTATGATCATTGACGAAGCTGGCTACACTACAACAACAGATTTTCAAAATAGACTAAACATCCTTACATGGAAAGAAGATGCCATCTAGGACTTTCACAGCTAGAGAGGAGTCAATGCCTGGCTTCAAATCTTCAAAGGACAGGCTGACTCTCTTTGAAAGGATCCAATGCAGCTGCTAAGTTTAAGTTGAAATGCTCATTTACCATTCCAAAAATGCTAGAACCTTTAAGAATTATGCTAAATTTACCCTGTGCACTATAAATGGAATAACAAAGACTGGATGACAGCACATCTGTTTATAGCATGGTTTACTGGATATTTTAAGCCTACTGTTGAGATCTTCTGCTCAGAAAAAAAGATTCATTTCCAAATATTACTACTCATTGACAATGCACCTGATCACCCAAGAACTCTGATGGAAATGTACAAGGACATTAGTGTTGTTTTCATGCCTGCTAACACAACATCCATTCCGCAGTCTGTACATCAAGAAATAATTGCAACTGTCAAGTCTTACTACTTAAGAAATAAATTTTGTAAGGCTATAGCTGCCACAGAGGGATTCCTCTGATGACTCTGGGCAAAGTAAACTGACAATTTCCTGGAAAGGATTCACCATTTTAGACGCCAGTAAAGACACTCATGATTCATGGGAGGAGGTCAAAATGTCAACACTAATAGGAATTTGAAATAAGTTGATTGTAACTCTCATGGATAACTTTGTGGGGTTTCAAGACTTCAGTGGTGGAAGTAATTGCAGATATATGGCAGGAATAGCAAGAGAACCAGAATCAGAAGCGAAATCTGAAGGATGTGGCGGAATTACTACAATATCCCAATAAAACGTAAAGAGATGAGGTGTTGTTTCTTATGTTTGAGAAGAAACCAGTTTCTTGAGAGGAAATTGACTCCTGGTGAAGATGTTGTGAGCCTTGGTTAAAACAACAACAAAGGATTTAGAATATTACATAAACTTGATTAATAAAACAATAGCAAAGCTTGAGAGCACTGACTCCAATTTTGAAAGAAATCATACTGTGGGTAAATGCTATTAAACAGCATTGCATGCTACAGAGGAATCCTTCATGAAACAAAGAATCAATAAGTGTAGCAAACTTCATTATTGTCTGATTTTAAGATCTTGCCAAAGCTGCCCCAACGTTCAGCAATCACCACCCTGACCAGTTAGCAGCCATCAACATCGAGGCAAGACTCTACATCAGCAAAAAGATCACAACTCACTGAAGGCTCAGATAATCCTTAGCATTTTTTAGCAGTAAATTTTTAAAATTAAGATATGTAGTACATTCTTTCTTTAGCCATAATGCTATTGCACATTTAATACACTACTATATAATGTAAACATAACTTTTATATGCAGTGGAAAACCAAGCAATTTGTGTGACTTGCTTTATTGCAATATTTACTTTATTGCAGTGGTCTGAACCCAACATGCAATATCTCCAAGGTATGCCTGTAATACATATACATGTATTTCAAAATAGTAAGAACATACGCAATATTATAAAGTGTCTTTTAAACCAATAATAGAAATGAAATTTAATCAAATGTTTTCTGACATCTTTTGAAGACCATGTTTTACTACAGTGACCTATTAAAACAGAAAGAATTCTATTAATTTGCTAATATTTAAACTGATGTAAAAACTGAAAAATGGGTGAATATTTTTAGAGATACTATATGGTGTGGCTGTGTCCCCACCCAAATCTCATCTTGAATTGTAGCTCCCATAATTCCAAGTGTTGCGAGAGGGACCTGGTAGGAGATAGGTGAATCATGAGGGCAGTTCCCACATACTGTTCTCATGGTAGTCAGTCTCGAGAGATCTGATGGTTTTATAAGGGGTTTCCCCTTTTGCTTGGCTCTCATTCTGTCTTGTCTGCTGTATTGTAAGATGTGCCTTTCACCTTCTGCCATGACTGGGAGCCCTCCCCAGACACGTGGAACTATAAGTCCATTAAACCTCTTTTTCTTTATAAATTACAAAGTCTCAAGTGTTTATCAGCAGTGTGAGAACATACTAATATAGGCACTTATAAAAAAGGACTGCTAGTTTCTGCTTACTGTGCAATTGCAGGATTTTTGCATCTATAGTCACAATCAAAATTAAACTATACTTATTTTTTATAAACATATATACGTATATATACACATATATACACATATGTGTACATGTATATATACACATACATATATACATATATGTGTACATGCATATATACACATACATATATACACATGTGTACATGTACATATACGCATGTATATATACACACGTGTATATATGTATATATACACATACATATATACATATATTTGCATATATGTATATATCATACAATGTATATAAAGCATAAATTATATATATTTATATATGCACATATACATAATGCATGCATGTATATGTGCATGTATGTGCATGCATGCATATTATACATGTATGCATATATACATGCATGCATGTACATATACACTTATGCATACACACATGTATGTATACATGCATGATGCATATATGTATACATATATGTGTACATACATGTATATATGTACATAAGTTCACACAGAAATAACTAGTTTAATTTTGCTTGTGACTACAGATGCAAAAATATATGTACATATATTTTTGTATACATATATACATATGTATGTGTGTGTGTGGGTGTGTGTGTGTATATACAAACCTAAAAAGCCTACCAACAAAAAGAGTCCAGGACTGAATGGATTCACACAGTATATGTATACATACATATGTGTATATATACATGTATACATGTGCATATATGTGTATATGTATATATACACACGTGTATATATATATGTGTCTCTCTCTATATATATATATATATTTTGAGATGGGAGTCTCATTTTGTCACCTAAGCTGAAGTGCAGTGGTGTGATCTCAGCTCACCGCACCCTCAACTTCCTGGGTTCAAGTGATTCTCCTGCCTCAGCCTTCTGAGTAGTTGGGATTACAGGTGCCCGCCACCATGCCTAATTTTTTTTGTATTTTTAGTAGAGACGAGGTTTCGCCATGTTGGTCAGGCTGGTCTCGAACTCCGGACCTCAGGTGATCTGCCCACCTTGGCCTTCCAAAGTGTTGGGATTACAGGCGTGAGCCACTGTGCCCAGCCCACTTAGTCGCATTTTGGTATCAGTATTACACTAGTTTTTTAAAAGCTTGGAGAAATTCAGCTTTTTTCTCCATGTGCTACAACGAGTTAGAAATTTCTAGAATAAACTTTCTGAGCTTTTTTTTTTAAATTGCAAAACTGAACAAACTGCTCCTGAATGAATACTATAATGACTACTGGATATATATAATGAAATGAAGGCAGAAATAAATAAGTGCTTTGAAACCAATAAGAACAAAGACACAACGTACCAGAATCGCTGGGACACAACTAAAACAGTGTTTAGAGAGAAATTTATAGCACTAAGTGCCCACAAAAGAAATCAGGGAAGATCTAAAATCAACACCCTAACATCGCAATTAAAAGAACAACAGAAGTGAGAGCAAACAAATTCAAAAGGTAGCAGAAGACAACAAATAACTGAGATCAGAGCAGAACTGAAAGAGAGACCCAAAAAACCCTTCAAAAAATGAATCCAGGAGCTGTGTTTTTGAAAAGATCAACAAATAGAAAGACTGCTAGTTAGATTAATAAAGAAGAAAAAAGAGAAGAATCAAATAGACACAATAAAAAATGATAAAGGGGATATCGCCACTGATTACACAGAAATACAAAGTACCATCAGAGAATATTATAAACACCTCTATGCAAATAAACTAGAAAGTCTAGAAAAAATGGATAAATTCCTGGACACATACACCCTCCCAAGCATAAACCAGGAAGAAGTCGAATCCTTGAACAGACCAATAACAAATTCTGAAATTGAGGCAGTAATTACTAGCCTACCAACCAAAAAGGGTCCAGGACCGGAAGGATTCACAGCTGAATTCTACCCGGGGTATAAAGAGGAGTTGGTACCATTCCTTCTGAAACTATTCCAAACAATAAAAAAAGAAGGATTCCTCACTAACTCATTTTATGAGGCCAGCTTCATCCTGATACCAAAACCTGGCAGAGACACAACAAAAAAGAAAACTCCAGGCCAATATAGCTGATGAACATCAATGAGAAAAATCCTTAATAAAATACTCGCAAACTGAATCCAGCAGCACATTAAAAAGCTTATCCACCATAATCAAGTCGGCTTCATCCCTGGGATGCAAGGATGGTTCAATATACGCAAATCAATAAACGTAATCCATCACATAAACAGAACCAATGACAAAAACCACATGATTATCTCAATAGATGCAGAAAAGGCCTTTGATAAAATTCAACACCCCTTCATGCTAAAAACTCTCCATAAACTAGGTATTGATGGAACCTATCTCAAAATAAGAAGAGCTATCTATGACAAACTCATGGTCAATATCATACTGAATGGGCAAAAGCTGGAAGCATTCCCTTTGAAAACCGGCACAAGACAAGGATGCCCTCTCTCACCACTCCTATTCAACAGAGTATTGGAAGTTCTGGACAGGGCAATCAGGCAGGAGAAAGAAATAAAGGGTATTCAAATAGGAAGAGAGGAAGTCACATTGTCTCTGTTTCCAGATGACATGATTGTATATTTAGAAAACCCCAATGTCTCAGCCCAAATTCTCCTTAAGCTGATAAGCAACTTAGCAAAGTCTCAGGATACACATCAATGTGCAAAAATTACAAGCATTCTTATACACCAATAACAGAGAGCCAAATCATGAGTGAACTCCCATTCACAACTGCTACAAAGAGAATAAAATACCAAGGAACACAACTTACAACGGATGTGAAGGACCTCATAAAGGAGAACTATAAACCACTGCTCAAAGAAATAAGAGAGGACATAAACAAATGGAAAAACATTCCATGCTCATGGATAGGAAGAATCAATATTGTGAAAATGGCCACACTGCCCAAAGTAATTTATAGATTCAATGCTATCCCCATCAAGCTACCACTGACTTTCTTCACAGAATTAGAAAAAACTACTTTAAATTTCACATGGAACCAAAAAAGAGCCTGCATAGCCAAGACAGTCCTAAGCAAAAAGAACAAAGCTTGAGGCACCATGCTACCTAACTTCAAACTATACTATAAGGCTACAGTAACCAAAACAGCATGGTACTGGTACCAAAAAAAATATATAGACCAATGCAACAGAACAGAGGCCTCAGAAACAATGCCACATATCTACAACCATGTGATCTTTGACAAACCTGACAAAAACAAGCAATGTGGAAATGACTCCCTATTTAATAAACAGTGTTGGGAAAACTGGCTAGCCATATGTAGAAAGCTGAAACTGGACGCCTTCCTTACACCTTATACAAAAATTAACTCAAGATGGATTAAAGATGTAAACGTAAGACCTAAAACCATACAAAATCTAGAAGAAAACCTAGGCAATACCATTCAGGACGTAGGCATGGGCAAAGACTTCACGACTAAAATGCCAAAAGCAACGGCAACAAAAGCTAAAATTGACAAATGGGATCTAATTAAACTAAAGAGCTTCCGTACAGCAAAAGAAACTATCATTAGAGTGAATTGGCAACCTACAGAATGGGAAAACATTTTTGCAATCTATGCATCTGACAAAGGGTTAATATCCAGAATCTACAAAGAGCTTAAACAAATCTACAAGAGAAAAACAACCCCATCAAAAAGTGTGCAAAGGATATGAAGAGACACTTCTCAAAAGAAGACATTTATGTGGCCAACAAACAGATGAAGAAAAGCTCATCATCAGTGGTCATTAGAGAAATGTAAATCAAAACCACAATGAGACACCATCTCACGCCAGTTAGAATAGTGATCATTAAAAAGTCAGGAAACAACAGATGCTGGAGAGGATGTGAAGAAATAGAAATGCTTTTATACTGTTGGTGGAAGGGTAAATTAGTTCAACCCTTGTGGAAGACAGTGTGGCGATTCCTCAAGAATCTAGAACTAGAAAAACCATTTGACCCAGCAATCCTGTTAATGGGTATATACCCAAAGGATTATAAATCATTCTACTATAAAGACACGTGCACATGTAAGTTTATTGTGGCACTGTTAACAATAGCAAAGACTTGGAACCAACCCAAATGCCCATCAATGATAGACTGGATAAAGAAAATGTGGCATATATATACCATGGAATACTATGTAGCCATAAAAAAGGGTGAGTTCATGGCCTTTGCAGGGACATGGATGGAGCTGGAGACCATCATTCTCAGCAAACTAACACAAGAACAGAAAACCAAACACTGCATGTTCTCACTCATAAGTGGGAGTTGAACAATGAGAACACATGGACACAGGGAGGGGAACATCACATACCCAGGCCTGTTGGAGGGTGGGGGGCCATGGTAGGGATAGCATTAGGAGAAATATCTAATGTAGATCACTGGTTGATGGGTGCAGCAAGCCACCATGGCATGTGTA
This sequence comes from Theropithecus gelada, assembly GCF_003255815.1. Lineage (NCBI taxonomy): Eukaryota > Metazoa > Chordata > Mammalia > Primates > Cercopithecidae > Theropithecus > Theropithecus gelada. Next base: position 72,447,421 of record NC_037675.1, on the reverse strand, counting down.
TACCTATGTAACAAACCTGCATGTTCTGCACATGTACCCCAGAACTAAAAGTATATTAAAAGAAAATTGCGACATGAAGTTGAAACTATTTCTTAGGTTTTATGTGTTATTACTTCACTTTTCTTTCTTTCTGGGAAGTTTATCAAATGTTTTTAAATGAAGAAATAACACAAGAGTTGTATTTTGTGCAGATCACTGTTAGTGGTGGACAGAAATCAGATGTGGCAAGAGGAAATGTAAAAGTTTGGACAGTTACTCAACTGAGGTCTCTTTGTTCATAGCAGCAGAATAAGGAGAATGGGATACCTGAATTAAAGCAGAATGTTTTTACTCTACAATTCTAATCCCAAGACTATTTCTACCCAATATGCCCTACTAATATATTTTGCTCAGAAAATGAAGTCAATAAGTATAGGAATTAATATTAATAATTGAAAAAAGAATTTTTTTCTGAGCAAAATATATTATGAGGAAATATTCTATTTTCAATTATTAATATTAATTAATAGGGATTCTAGGGTATCTATAAGGAACTATTACCAATTGTTCCCTGGATTAGCTAAATCTTCCAGCCACTTCATAATGAATATACTGATAAAACTAAATAAAACAATCATGAAAACTAGATATGTTTAAACTAATCTGAGTAAAAATGGAAAGGAATCCAGTCAGCCAAACATACTATTGATGTGTAAAGTTTGACTTGTAAAACTGTACCTGGTAGTTTACACTTAGCAGTAAAAAATTAATATGGAAGAAGGTGTTATCAGAAAATTCTGATATAGACAAAAAAAATGACTCATAACCCAAATTTTTCACATAAAGTTTACATGTAAAGAATCTAGAGCATCTGTAAAATAAAAATGGAAATGAGAAGTATGAATTGGTTTAACTAAGATCTATAAAAACTGACCAAGAAACTTGTTTCAATATTACTTAAAAGTAAGCATCCAGGATAGACAAATAAAATTTAAAAATAATAAATTGGCTGAATGGAGTCTGTCTCAGAAAGTAGATAAAATGCTCAGCAGATCCAAATATCTGCCTGGCAAAATAATGACACTTTGGATTAAGATTTGGTGGAGGGGTAGGTGAGACGGGATCACACTACAAAGAAAAGAAAGTAACCAAAGATCACATTGACATGTGAGCAAGAATATACTCATCCCTCATGAGAGCTCTGGAATGAACAGAAAGAAGAAAAGGCTATACACTTATATTATTTAATCATTCTATGAAACTAACAAAATACCTATTATATACTAATTGCTGTGTGTGATAGGTACTGGGTATATAATGATAAATGAAGCACATGTGATTCCTGCCCTTGGGAATCTGCCTATATTCTAAAACAAACATTGATCAACTTCAGCCCTGGGCCAAATCCAAGCTTAGAATGGTTTTGATATCTTTAAGGGGTAATTTAAAAGAAAGAAAAAACAACAAAGAAGAATATGCAACAGAGAATGTGTATGGCTCTCAAACCCTAAAATATTTACTGTCTGGTTCCTAACAGAAAAAGTATGCCAACCCTTTGGCTAGAGAAAAAATAAACTTTAAACAATAAACACAGTCACATGTTGCATAACTCTGGGGATACATTCTGTGACATGCACTGTTAAGAAATTTCGTTGTGCAAACATCATAGAATGTACTTACACAAACCTAGATGGTACAGCCTACTACACATTTTGGCTATATAATATAGCCTATTGCTCCTAGGCTAAACACACCTGTACAGCATGTTATAGTACTGAATAATGTCGCTAACGGTAACACAATGGTAGGTATCTGTGTATCTGAACATATTGAAACACAGAAATGGTACAGCAAAAATATGGCAAAAAGATAAAAAATGGTACATCTACATAGGGCACTTGCCACAAATGGAGTTTGCAGGGCTGGAAGTTGCTCTGGGTGAGTCACTGAGTGAGTAGTGAGTGAGTGTGAAGGCCAAGGGCGTTACCATACACTACTGTAGACTTTATAAACACTATACCTTAGGTTACATGAAATTAATTAAATTATTTTCTCCAACAATAAATTTACCTAAGCTTACTGTAACTTTTTTACTTTATAAACTTTTAATTTTTTAAAACTTTTTGACTATTTTGTAATAATGTTTAGCTTAAAACACAAACATATTGTATAGCTGCATAAAAATATTTTTTCCTTATATCCTTATTCTGTAAGCTTTTACCTATTTTTAAAATTTTAAATTTTTTTTGCTTTTTAAACTTTTTTGTTAAAAACTAAGACAAAAACACACACATTAGCCAAAGCCTACACAGGCTCAGGGTCATCAAGATCACTGTCTTCCACCTCCACATCTTGTCCCACTGGAAGGTCTTCAGAAGCAATGACATGCATGGAGCTGCCATCTCCTACGACAACAATGACTTCTTCTGGATACCTCCTGAAGGACCTGCCTGAGGCTCTTCTTGAGGAGGTATCACTCTTTGAAAAATTGTGTCCACAACAGTTTGCTTGGTTTGTTTCTTTCATTCATCAGAGATTTGCTTGTATGCAGATAATGCAGCAAGAACATTCCTCTCTATTAATGAAAACCTTTTGGTGTTATGGTCCATGTTTTCAAAATTTTAAGGAGCTTGTTGAGGTCTGCAAAAGATTCTGCTAAAACCCTTCACTGTGAATTTTCTTGGGTTTCGTCTTTTTCTTCTCTAGCAGTTTCCCTTTCTCTCGTCTGTTCTTCAGCTATGAGTTCCTGTTCCAGTTCCAACAACCCCTCATTAGCCAGTTCCTCAGGAACCACCTCTAGGAGCTCATCAATGTCACCCTTGTCCACACCATGGTTAAAGTTGTTTGCCATCTCCAACCACAGCCATGTTGATTTTTGCAATCTCTTCATCCTTGGCAAATCCTTTGAAGTCACAGATGAACCTCTTGAGTGTCTTCTTCCAGATACCATTCATACCCGCATTGGTGACATCACCCTAAGCAAGGTTCTTGATGCAGTCATAGACATAATCCTCCCAGAATTGTATCAGTGTCTTTTCAGTGTCTTCCTCAGTTGCAGAAAAAGTCTGGGTAAATGTCCTTCTCAGGCAGTAGGTCTGAAAAGCTGCTATAACTTCTTGATCCATCGGTTGGATCAGAGAGGTGGTATTTGGAGGCAGAAATACCACTTTGATACCAGGATAAAGATCACCAATAAAAGGAGGATGTGTGAAGCATTATCAACAACAGGCACAATCTTGAATGGTATGTTATTCTCCAAACAGTACTTCTCCATGGTGCTGGCAGAGTAATTCAGGAGGGCATCTAGGAAGAAAAGCAGGGTCATTCAAGACTTCTTATTGCTCCTGCAATACACTGGCAGTGTGTGCTTAGTGATAAGCTTGAAGGCCCTGGGGTTCTCACTGGGCCAGATCATGAAGGGCATCCATTTGTAACCTGCAACATTTCTCCCATGCAAGACTGTTATCCTGTCCTTAATGACTTGAAAGCTGGCATTGACTTGGCCTCTTTACGGATCAAAGTCCTTTCCAGTATGTTTTCAGAATAGCAAGCTTTCATCTATACTGAAGATTTGCCCTGTGAAGTAATTTTCCTCACAATCAGCTTATCTAGAGTTTCCAAAAATTCTTCGGCTGCTTTCACATCAGCATTTACAGACTCACCATTCACCAGCTTTCACATTATGCAATAAATAACAATTCTTGAATAAAATCACCCAGAGCTAGCAGAAAATTCAACACTGTAGTTGTGTTCAACCTTTTCTTTCAATATCGCAAACAAACTTTTTGTTTTGTCTGTGATTGTCGTGATGCTGAGAGGTATAATATGCTTCTGTGTCTGGTCTTCAGTAGTTTTTCCATATATGATTTAGGCCCTTTTCAAATTTTTGTTCATCTTTTTGTCTTCAATGAAGCAGATCCTTTAATGGCTTCTGTCACTTTGCTCTTGTTCTTCAAGATCACAGCTATGGTGGAATGGGACACAATTACCTGGCAATAACCATTGCTGATTTGCCACCTTCATAGTCCTTAACCACTTTTAATTTAGCTTCCTGGTCAATCTACTCGATGTGGCCTCTTCCCGGCAACATTAGCTGTGAATTTTGTACATGTAGGGGCCATAAAACAAAATGACACAAGATCAAATCAAATACAGAGAAAATGATGCAATAAAGAGACACAGTAAATGTGAGATGTATGACTCTGCCACTGGCATAACAAGACATACTGTTCTAAAGTAAACTTTTTTTTTGTAAGTACAAGGAGGACATTCTAACCATAAAAAGTATAGTATAATATAGTAAATGCATAGTTGTTTATTATCATTATCTAGTATTATGTAGTGTATATAATTGTATGTGCTAGATTTTTATATAACTGGTAGCACAGTTTTGTTTATACCAGCATCACCATAAACACAAGTAATGCTTTGTGATAGGACAGAATGGCTACGATGTCACTAACAGGAATTTTTCAGCTCCATTATAATGTTAAGGGACCACTGTGATATATGCAGTCCATTGCTGCAGTCCATGACTGTGTAAGAATCTAACAATAAAAACATGGTAAAACGAGATAATCACATACGATAGGTGGCTAGAGAAGGCTTCTCTGAGAAAGCGACATTCAGGCAAAGGAATTAGCCAGACGGAGGATTAGGGGAGGAAGAGAGATGACTGGTACTTTCTGGCAAAATGAAGGGCAATAAGGAGTCCTTAGCAAAGAATTTAGCGCATCTAAGAAACTGCAAGAAGGCCAGTGTGGCTACAGTGAGTGCGGATAGTGCTGTAAAGTGAGGATGGAGAAAATGGCAGAGGCTAGATCACAGAGTACTATATGATGTGTTCGGGCATTTGAATTCTATCTTAAATGCAATGAGAAGTCACTGGAAAATTTTAAGCACTTTGGGAGGCCGAGGCGGGCGGATCACAAGGTCAGGAGATCGAGACCACGGTGAAACCTCGTCTCTACTAAAAATACAAAAAATTAGCCGGGCGCGGTTGTGGGCGCCTGTAGTCCCAGCTACTTGGGAGGCTGAGGCAGGAGAATGGCGGGAACCCAGGAGGCGGAGCTTGCAGTGAGCTGAGATCCGGCCACTGCACTCCAGCCTGGGCGACAGAGCGAGACTCCGTCTCAAAAAAAAAAAAAAAAAAAAAAAAAAAGAATGCCATGATCAAATGTGTCTTTAAAAAAATCCCGGCTGGGTGTGGTGGCTCACACCTACAATCTCAGCACTTTGGGAGGTCAAGGTGGGAGGGTCACTTGAGCTCAGGAGTTCAAGACCAGTCTTGGCAAGATGGTGAGACTCCTATCTCTACAAAAATTAAAATTTAAAAAAAATTAGCCAGGAGTGGTGGTGTGCACCTGTAGTCCTAACTGCTCAGGAGGCTGAGGCAAGAGGCAACTCCTTGAGCCCAGGAGTTTGCGGATGTAGTGAGCTGTGATCATGACACTGCATTCCAGCCTGGGTGACAGAGCAAGACACCTGTCTCTTAAAGAAAATAAAGGCTCATGTCTGAGTTAAGAATTAAAGGTATCCCTTGTTACCCAAATCTATAGGATTTCAAATAGTCAAGGTTGCTGTATTTTCAAATTTGAGTTTCAATTGGCAAATAATTAGCGTTTACATAGCAAAAGATTTATCCAAAAGTTTATCTGAATCTACACAATACCAGAGACTGAAAATCTGGATAACTTTTCTGATTTGGAGAACTACTGATCAATACGATGGAGTGAGTAGACGGTAAGAAGAACACTCCCCTTCCATTTCACATATGTAGAAATGTTAGATAAAAGAGCCTCCCAACACATTTGTTTTAAAAATTAAATTAAAATTTAAAAATAAGGATGAAGTCTTCAGGTGCCAAAACTTAAAAAGGAAGCTAAAAGTCACAGCAGTAGTAGGAATGGTGGTAAGGGTATGCTAACTTTTGGATGAGCCTAGTTGGATTAGGTTTGAACAGCCTGGGGTTAAGACTCCAGAAGGTCCTAGGCTTCTGATGGGAGAGGCAGAAACAAATATTCATAAGACAAGAACAGGATATTTTGAAGAATGAGAGAATATGAATGGATTATAAACAGATCACAAGTAAACATCAACATTTACTCCATTGAGTGCTGCATAGCTAAAGATTTATTTCTAGCCAACAATGTAACTTCTAGACTAGTACTTGCTCCACTAACATAGACACTCCATAGCTTAAGGTGCAAGCCTTCTTATGCAACACTAGGATGAAAATAAAGCTGTGGGGTTATAGATCTGGCTTCGCCCTCTTTCTAATCAAATGCTTTCTTGTTTCTATTCCAGACTAAAAATGCTCCAAAGCACTTCGAATAGATAAAAAACTCTCTGAAAACTCTTAAGTCAAAATGTTTCCTACACTGGAAAGATATTCAGTAACAGGACTTGAAACATCCTATGAAACCAGTTTCTACTCGTGCTTACATGTTATTCAGTTTTACAGGAATTGATAATATCAAGTTGATGTTTCTGAATGCATGATTTTCTGTAAAGAAATAACTTTATCAGTACATAAAACTGTAGAGGGCTGATCAAAAGGAAAATGGCCAGTAACTACTTAATGGGTACAGCGTTTTATTTTGGAGTGATGAAAATGCTCTGGAATGAGACAGAGGTGGTGGCTGCCCAACACTGTGAATGTACTAAATGCTCCTGTGATTTCTTCGCTCTAAACATTAATTTCATTTTATGTGAATTTCACCTCAATTTAAAAAAATTGTTGAAGACAAAGGCATGGTGTCTATATGAACGTAACTCAGTTAACTATTCTGCCTCACACAAAAATTCAGCATTCCATGCTGCTAGCCGTCCAACAAATTTATGCAACTGGTCACAAAAGGAACCAGCAAGAAACCATGCACAGAACAACAGAAATTCAACATATCCAGGAAAACAAATCAACTATACACTAACACTACTACTTTTATATATAAAGCCATACTGCAAATATGATTCTTCTTGGAATATGGAATGTGGGTGAAAAAATCTAATACTTACTCTTTAACAACTTTTCTCATTCCACAATCCCAAATACCTAATTCTATGACAACTTCTGGTTTGAGAGAGAAACATGTAAAAGTAAGGTGCCACAGGAGTATGCTACAGAAATAAAAGGTGAATGAATGTCTTACCTCTGAATTCAAGTCCCCGCAGCTGAAAAGTGATCAGACCATTGCCTATCTCTATAAGGTGTACTAATGCATTGAGATAGTCAGAGGCAAGGATGAAACAGTCCCCCGTACTATAGTTTCCCCATCGTCCTAGCAGCAAATCACCACAGAGGCTGTGTTGTAGGGATCTAGTTAAATGCTCATAAAAGATGGAATTCAGATTGTTGTCATCTGATCCTATAAAAAGGGATTTAAAAAAAAGTTAAATTTCACCTTAAGTCCTCTTGACAAACAAGATTGTTAAAAATATTAAAAACTTCTCGCACATATTTATTTGACAAGGAAAATAACATTCATACCCTTACAGTTTCTACATACGTAAAACACAGGAAAATGAATTTAGATTTAGAAGTCACATAACCTCCCAGAATCTATGGTTCTCATTCACAAAATGTGAGAATTTGACTTGAAGCAATCTAAGGACTTTTCGACCTCCTCAACAGTTAGCAATTATTCAATAAAATATGCCTTATAATTAAAACCATGTAAGAGAAATGAGAAAAATAAAAGAATTCAGAAGAAGAACAAAAAGACTATTTAGTAAAGGAAGCAGATAAAATAATACAAGATTTGAACAAATAAAACATAATATAAGATTTGAACAAATGAGACAATCAAAAAGAAGTTGGTTAGTCAATATTAGCCATGTTGAGACGAAGGGGAGGGGAGGGGAGGGGAGGGGAGGGGAGGGGAGGGAAGGGAAGGGAAGGGAAGGGAAGGGAAAGAAAGAGAAAGAAAGAGAAAGAGAGGAAGGAAGGAAGGAAGGAAGGAAGGAAGGAAGGAAGGAAGGAAGGAAGGAAGGAAGGAAGGAAGGAAGGAAGGAATTAAAATAAACATCACTTAATAGATTATATGACCATCTCTAGAAGTAACTCATGCAAAGCAATAATCTGTAAATGCATGCCCCAAGTATAGTATTGCAGAACGGTAAGATATTCAAAGTGTAATAATTATTTTAAACCTAGCCTAACTGAATGAAATAATGAAAGGAAACTCCAAATTCTAATGTCAACACAATGGCTGTATCAATTCTATGTCAGCACAACACAAAAATGTATATACTGATTCAGGACATGGCCTTTGGTTATGCAGAACGGCGTCATCAGCAAGATAAATCTAGCCCCTTACAAGCACATACTAGAGCTGAAATGCTTATTTTCTCTACCAGAACATGATGATGATGGTCATTAGTATCAAATAACTAGTTCTCCTTAGTCCAATGTTATCACTGAGAATTAATCAGATTTGAGGGAATTTATGAGTCAAATGGACACAAATATTCCAGTGTATTTGAGAGTAATATTCATTTTAGTAAATTAATACACTGAGGTTCTGGTTGATATGCTAATCTCTCATTCTCTGTGACAGATTACTACTGAGTGGGCCAATAAAATGATGTTTCCCAAATGATAAGACTAAGAACCATACTTTAGATAATGGTAACACCAGCAAGGTGTCACCCACTAAAGCTCTATCCTGACTGGCATATGCCCCCACTTGATGACATCTCTGTACACAATAAACTGAATCAAATTAAATTAATATTGACCTAAACATTGAGGGAAGGGTGGAAGGAAACATACTAATAAAACATGTGTCAGTCTGATTACAGACCCTTGAAAACATCTGACCAGTTTTATTTTAACATTTTTCTACATTTTAACCTGTGTAAGAACTATCTTTGAATGGAATTTTTCATTCTTATAAGCTTTCTTAAGATGCATTTTATAAATGGTGGATATATAAATTGTAGATACTGTAATTCATATATATTTTGCAAAAGTAAAACAAATACTTAGTTTTTAAAAGTGAATATCTGGGATTCATAGAGGATTCCCAACAAGTTAGGAGTGAATATAAACATATATATATATATAAACAAATCCTTAGACTTGCCTCCTTATTCACAAATAGAGCTATTACCTGGATTTCTATCAAGCTGGGAAGCCAGTCTGGTATTTGAATGATCCACTCGTTTTGTGCTAAAGAAAATAAAACATTTTTAGTAACTTTCATTACATTAAAAAATATTTAACAATTAAGAGTGAGGGAGAAACTATAGGAAACATATAAAATAAAGGTTACCACTTTATGAAAATCTCTGGAAAAAACCTGTGATTAGTATAACAATAAAACGCCTTGTTAGCACACTTTTAGGAATTAAAATTCTCCCCCCTTCACCACACATGAACACAGCAGATTTTTTTTTTTTACTGTACAGTGTATGGAAAGATATCTATGCACGCACTGTGATAAAAAAGCTGACCAGGATGAAAAAAATGTATACTGTACATGGTTCTTAAAAATTCAAAGAGGTTAGAACATTCTTTGCCAAAGGAAGGTATAATCTATTAATGCTCAGTGATGCAATGTTCTTTGGAACAGTAGTTCCCAAAATGTGGTCCATAGAACCTAAGGCTCTTTTGGGCAGTTTTCCAGATCAAAACTATTTTCAAAGTAACACTGAGCTGTTACTTGCTTTTTACATTGTGTTGACAACTGCACTGGTGGTACTAAAGCAATGGTGGGTAAGACTGCAGTGCCTGGGCATGAATCAAGGCAGCAGCACCAAACTGTTCTACCTTTCGCTGCTACACTTGCACAATAAAGCAAACAAAAAATCCAAGTTTCACATAAATATGTCCCTAATGAAGCAGTAAAAAGTATCAAACTTATTAAATCTCAACTCACAGTACAGGCCTTTTTAATACTCTGTATGGCAAAATGAGAAAATATATATGAAGCACTTCTGCTGCCTTCTGAAGTACATTGGCTGTCATGAGGGGAAGCATTTGTGCAACTGCTTGACCTCTGAGCTGAACTAGCTGTGTTTTTTTCTTGGAACACCATTTTTACTTAACCCTGATGGAAAAATTATGAGATTATTTAGATGTGGTCATTTGACAGATATTTCCCAAAAATAAAGAAAGTGAGCCTGTTATTTCAAGGAAAACAACCGGCAATACCTGTTGACAATAATAAAAATCCGAATTTTCAAACAAAAATGAAAATTTGGGAAACTCCTATCTACCACAATAAGCTTGACAGCTTCCCAATAATTAAAATTTCTTTCTGATTGGTGGTGATACCAATGAACATATTTTAAACATCACTACATAATAAAATGTGTCAACATTTAGAAAATCTACATTACTCAGTGAAGTAGTATTTTCTAAATGACCAATATAAAATGTTACAAAATTATGCATGGGTAAAAGATCCATTCAGGGTGTAAGACAGATGAGTGGATTTTGATGTCATATAGTTCCAAAAGTTCACAGACATGGTTTTAGATTCCATATTGCAAGTAACTTTTAAGAAGCTCCCATTTCTTGGGTTTCACTGAAAGATCAAAGAAAAATATCCAGGATTGTCTTAAAAGGCTACTAGAATACTTCTTTTTTGCCTGGGCAAGGTGACTCATGCCTGTAATCCCAGGACTTTGGGAGGCCAAGGCAGGTGGATCACTTCAGGTCAGAAGTTCCAGACCAGCCTGGCCAACACGGTGAGTGTGAAGCTGAATTTTTTTTTCAGATACTTCAATCAAAACAATATACTGCAGATGACTGAATGTATAGGTAGACACGAGAATCCACCTGTCTTTTAATATGCCAGACATTAAGAGATTTGCAAAACTATGTAACAAGGCCACTCTTCTCACTAATTTTTTGGGGGAGTGTAAATATAGTTATTCATAACTTTAAAATGTTATTTACACAAATATACAATAGATACATCATTGTTATTTTTAAATTAGTTAATAAGTAAACATTTGAAATTTTTGAGTTTTTCTTCCCACTCTAGTAAATATTAGTAGATAAAATCCGTATTTTTAAAACTCTAGTGTTTCCAATAACTTTTAAGAGCGTAAGGCCGGGCACAGTGGCTCACGCCTGTAATCCCAGCACTTTGGGAGGCCGAAGCGGGTGGATCACCTGAGCTCAGGAGTTCAAGATCAGCCTGGTCAACATGGTGAAACCCCTCTCTACTAAAAACATAAAAAATAGCCAGGCATGCTGGTGGGCGCCTGTAATCCCAGCTACTCGGGAGGCTGAGGCAGGAGAATTGCTTGAACCTGGGAGGCGGAGGTTGCAGTGAGTCAAGATGGCGCCATTGCACTCCAGGAGGCGGAGGTTGCAGTGAGTCGAGATTGTGCCATTGCACTGCAGCCTGGATGACAAGGGCAAAACTCTGTCTCAAAAAAAGAAAAAGAAAAGAAAAAAAAGAGTATAAAGGGGTTCTAAATCCAAAAAGTTAAGAACTGCAGCCATTGAACATTACTTTGGGCTAACTGGTCCAGAATAATAATAATAAACAACACCGAAATTCACCAAAATGGGAAATACCATGTGTGGTTTTAGATAAAGGACCAGAGATTTAGTTTCAAACCTACAAACTAGTCCATTGTTTAAAAGGTGAGATTACAATTTTCACCTATTAAATATGCCAATTTGTGAAAGTATAGAGAGAAAGACAGTAATGGAGATGGTCAGTAGAATTATGAATTAGTACAAGCTCTTTCTAAACCAATGTGTTAATATACATTAAAAGCCTTTAAAATGTTTATGCTCCATAACTCATAACTCCTAAAAGCATTCCCTTCTAGGAATGTTTTCTGAAATAAAATGAAATTTGGAGAGATTACATACAAATACAGTTACTAAGCTTTAGATTAAATAGCTAGCCCAAGGAACTAAGCCTAAATGGAGAAAATAATTCATGCACAAAGATGGTATTAAAAACTTATCTTCTCAAAATAGCAGAAATAACCTATAAAAATTTAGCTTTAGAAATAGCCAGGTATTTCTAAAAAAAACTATAACTCATTATGATGACTGTTATAATGATATTATACAGCATAAAGTTGCAGAGTATTATTAATGTGAAATAATTCTAATATCACTGAAAGAAAAAAATATAAAAATGAACATATTCAATCAGAACAATGTTTAAAAATATCTTCTAAGTAGAAAAAAATGGTTGGGCACAGTGGCTCAAGCTTGTAATCCTAACACTTTGGGAGGCTGAGGCAGGTGGGTCGCTTGAGCTCAGGAGTTTGAGAGCAGTATAGGCAACATTGTGAAACTCTGTCTCTACAAAAAATACCAAAATTAGCTGGCATGGTGGCTCAAGCCTGTAGTCCCCGCTATTCGGGAGGCTGAGGCAGGAGGATCACTTGAGCCCCCAGGAGGCGGAAGTTGTAGTGAGCCAAGACGCACCACTGCACTCCAGCCTGGGCAACAGAATGAGATACTGTTTAAAAAAAAAGACAAGAAAAATAAAAAATAAAAAGTAATTTCCTCTGGCCTCTTTTTTTATACACTTTTCAAATTTTAAAAATATTTATAAAGTTTTAGCAAAAACAAATATTTCAACACAATAAATTATGAACTATAAATTCTAATAATAATGCTGTCAATAGTTTTTCCTAGTAGAAAAGATAAAAATTGTCTTTCAAGTGTTTTACTTTACTCACTTATAGTCTCTCTCCCAGAATTTCACAGGTCGGACATATGAAGTGATGAATATTGCACTTCCCAGAAAGGGGTTCAGTGGAGTAGAGAAGAAGGCCGAGACAGCAGCCTGAATAAACAGCATGGCTGAATCTATGGGAAAACTAGTTAAGGACACTGAAATTCATCTGAGCACAGATACCAAAAAAACCTCACAAAAACCTAGCAGATACATTTAGATTACATCAATTAGAGAACTGAGGGTCACCAGAAGAATACAAAAGAAGGTATCGCTGGGCAGCCATTAAGGGGTCACCAACAGAAAGACGTACAGAAAGTTCAACCTGGTATGATGTTTTCAAAGGAGCCAAATCAATATTTGCTAATACGTATTTAGTAAAAGTTCATATATTAATCTTGGGAAGAGATGTTAGAGTTCAATTTTCCACAAGGTTAAAACTAAAGCTTGCAGATACCGTAAGTCTGTCTTTCCATATCAATGTGGTTACTAACCCTTACTCCCTTACTATTATTTAGAAAACACTAAGAAATAGTGGGAGTAGAAAATTTTTTACAGAAGTTTAATTCTATCAGTTTCATATCACATTATGAAAAAATGTTTGGTACTTTATTAAAAAATAATACTAAACATTTCTTTTATGTATTAAAGATTCCTGGACTTTAATATTTACATATGCAAATGTAAGATTTTAAATCAGCATTACTTTCTTACAAAACCTGAATACTTTTCTTATGTTCAGATGATCTGTGGGCCACGGGTATTAATACAAGTTAAACAATCAACAGTATAGGTGTGGATATAAAAGGTTATGGTTTTTTTTTTTTTTTGAGACAGAGTTTCACTCTTGCTGCCCAGGCTGGAGTGCAATGGCGCGATCTCGGCTCACCGCAACCTCCACCTCCTGGGTTCAAGAGATTCTCCTGCCTCAGCCTCCCGAGTAGCTGGGATTACAGACATGTGTCACCACACCCGGCTAATTTAGTATTTTCAGAGGAGACGGGGTTTGTCCATGTTGGTCAGGCTGGTCTCAAACTCCCAACCTCAGGTGATCCGCCCGCCTCGGCCTCCCAAAGTGCTGGGATTACAGGCGTGAGCCACTGTGCCCGGCCAAGATTATGAATTTTTGACAATTTATTACACAGTAAACTTTATCTATGCCTGTGAAAGATTATGCCTATAAACCAACGTTCTTGTCAAGGATATGACTGCCCATTCTTATTAAACTTTAATTAGAAGGATACGAGGAACTGCAAAAGGCTGAGCAAAGGCATGGAAAGCAGAACCCCATGTGATCTGCCACGGGGCAATATAGGTATACACGAACTGCAGTTTATAAAGGAGTTCCCAAAGCTGCAGGAGGAAAAGAATAGCTGTCAGTAAAAAAAAAAAAAAAAAACTTATCAGATATTTGAATTAGAAAATGAAAAATCTGTAAAATGTATTTTCCTCCTAATAGGGAAATGGCATTGAAATTATTTGCCATTTGCATAATAGGAAAAGATGTATCAACTGCCTAAATGCTGCACTTATTTCTGAGTAAAGACACTTTCTAAGTAAAGATAGGTAGCTATATATGGATTTATGTTTCATCTGTTTAAAAAAAAAAAAAAAAAAAAATTCTATGCCCTCTACTGGCCATATTACGCTACTACAAGCAAAACAAAGAAAAGTAGAAAGCAGTCAAATAATTGTTCTTGAAAAAAAAAATCAAGATGTCTGCAAAGCTAAAGTAATACATATATTTATTTTATTCTAAGACACATTTTCCGCAAATTTTAGTGCTATGGAAACTGAGTATGTTTTAAACGTAATGTCAAAAGGAATGTGAAAACAGCAGCTGTAATACAGTTGTCACCGTCTGTTTCCATAGAAATTTAGTTGTGTGTACTAGGCATCTGTTCATAACCTTAATTGCTGTCAGTGGAAACAGGATACACATTTTAATTTTATTTAAGATTGGATATGTTACAGTTGAGCAGTTTTTCTTTTTTTTTTTTTTTTTTTTTTTTTGAGACGGAGTCTCGCTCTGTCGCCCAGGCTGGAGTGCAGTGGCGCGATCTCGGCTCACTGCAAGCTCCACCTCCCGGGTTCACGCCATTCTCCCGCCTCAGCCTGCGAGTAGCTGGGACTACAGGCGCCCGCCACCACGCCCAGCTAGTTTTTTGTATTTTTAGTAGAGACGGGGTTTCACCATGTTAGCCAGGATGGTCTCGATCTCCTGACCTCGTGATCCACCCGCCTCGGCCTCCCAAAGTGCTGGGATTACAGGCTTGAGCCACCGCGCCCGGCCGAGCAGTTTTTCAATGCTGAATCAGAGTTGCTGTACTTGTCCAAGACTGCCTCTGCATGATTAGGCAACAATCCCCTCATCCTTTAAAATACTTTAACTGATTTACAAATGAACTTACTTAACTTCCAATTTAAAAAAAGAAATCACAACTCCAACCAATTAAAAAATTGTAGATGAACTGCAGTATTTTTGCCATGATTCAAAATTATTTTTGCCATGACTCAAAATTATGCAGACCTCGGAACTAATGTAATCAGGATCATGGTAAGTAAAAGCAGCGTGTATATATCATCATGATGCCATTACAATGACTTAAAAGCAATGACTCAGAAACCTCTTCAGATTCTAAGTGTGAAACAAACTGTACTTCAATTTTAACTGTAACATTAAAGAAAAGAACAATATGTAACAATATGTAAGGGTTGGTAGGTAAAGGGATTTTTTTATACATGTAATTTTTATTAAAAGGTTATTAAATCCATGATATGCCTTACAATGATATCTTAAAGTAAAAAATATATCTGAAGAAATCCCTTGAATATCACCGATTGTCACTGTTAAATTCTATCTACTGACCAATTCGAATACAAACTCAAAGGGACAGCTTTCTCTGTTTTGTTCATTGGTGTAGCTTAAGCATCTAGAACAGTTCTAAAACAGTTTTTTGTTTTAAAAAATGTTTAACAATAAAAGTATTAAGAAAATCCAAACTAATGCTAAGTGTAGCAACTATATTTCAAAGATTATTTACTTTATATTTTACTGCAACTTTCACTTTTTTCCAACCAGTATAAGATGAAATACAATTTTCAATCTAAATATTTGAGTTTGTGAGAAACCACATGCTTCTTTATACAATTCTCTGATTAACTTTCTGGCTTCCTCCTTTGGTTAATAACCATACTCACTAGAAGAGGAAATAAATGATAAAAATGCAAATTAGTGACTGAACAGATATAATACCAAAATATTTTCGAAGCTATTTATCACAATATTGAAATTGACTATCAATGAAATGGCTTTCCACTTTTACTGTTCCCCATCCTAGATCAGACTACTATCACATCTGAATTACTGTCATCATCGCTTAAGCTGTTCTCCGTACCTTTAGGTTCTCTCTTCCCCAACTGAAGCCAAATGTGGCTGACCAGGCTAACTTTCCTAAAATTGGAATTTCATTGTGTTTTGTAGCTGTTCATTTGCTTCAGCTCTCTGTTACCTATCAAATGGGATAATATATGTCAAAGTCCTTTGTATGTGGTCAGTGTTAACATGAAATTTAATCACTATTTCACTGACAAATAATCTGACTGTACAGCCTATTTCATTGAGAAAGGTAGTGTGATTCAGCAAAATGATTCTTGGGTTAGGAGGCAGAGGACCAAGATTTTACCATCTAATTTGTAAAAGGCCTAAGAACATCTATCTTATGGGTGGATAATGAATTTTAGCAGCAGCCTGTAAAGTTCAGAGTATTCTGCAAATGTCACATGAATCTAATTTCTGACTGCTCCCACCTAGCCTCAATCTCCTCAGCATCTACCTGTTTCACTGGCCTACAGAGCCCGATTCAATTATTACCACTTCTGTTTCTAAAATTATTCAAAACTATATACTTTTTTAGAGATTCTATATATTTCAAAATATATACTTATTAATGTTTCTCTAATTGTTTTATATAACTTAATCTTATCTTCTCAGTGATAGCAAGAAATATATCTTTTATAAATCACAGTGACTATCTTTGTTTAGGGATTCCAATGTGCTCCTAAATAACTGGTTGAAGAGAGATAACTTAAACAATAATAAATCAAATGAAATGTAAGAAAAATCCTGACTAAATAGCATATAACTCAGGGAGATAGTTTTTATAGATAAGGATATTCCTTTCAGTGATAAATTACCTTGTTGAAGAGTATGGACATAAAGAAGAGATCCAACAGCATGGTCTCTGAAAAAGCTTCATAGTCAAATTTGAAAAAGAGCACAGTAAAGATGACTGTGACATACTGATATGTAGGGCTGCTAAAAGAGGATCGTAGCAACTTCAAACCAGCAATGGTGATCATTAAAGCACCTAATCTGTGACACAAAGAAAACACAAATCAACTCATGACTGAAAACATTAGAAGAGACAGTAACTTAAAATAAAATTCACCATTTACTTTACTAAGCCTACAATATATACATTAAATGTAAGCTTCCAAAAATGATGTATACAGCTAGATAAATCACATCCTGAAAGTATCTGACTATTCCCTTTTAATTCTATTCATTATGATTCTTATCCTTTATATAAGGGACCATGTTTTAAAAATAATCGTATTATAATTCTGACATCTGATTCTCTATTTTCTCAATATTTCTATTACTTTAACACCAACTGCATTTAGCAAATGAAAAACATTAATGCAGACTCAACAATAGGTACCTACTCTATTAGGCAGGCTCATCAGATGACTATGGAGGCAACTGACCGTTTATATGGTGTAAGTTACACAGTGCATCAAAATAGCCATCTAATATTAAAAATTAACCTTATTTTTAAAATGTCCTCTCATAAAATATCAATTGACAATGAGATGTCTGGAGTAGAGAATATGCTAACAGCAGAAACAAATGTTTAAAAAAGGGAAGTCAAGGACAAAATGTCACCTAAATTTTTAATCTCACAGTGCCTTGCGTGAAGGAAACAATTATTTAATATTTGATCAACAACTTAAGACATTGTTTATAACAGCCCCCAGTAGTCAGACAATATTAGAAGACTACTATACTTACTCTGTATCCAGTTTCTTTGGACTAGCAATTGTCTCTGCACTGCTGCTCAGTTCATTGAGAACAATCAATGGATAGATTATATTCTTCTCCACAAAAAGAAGCCACACATGAAGTTTCTCAAACCACATCATCGTGGCTGCATCTAACAAGGCAGTATAAATCAAGAAGACTACATGTCATCTAACGTATGAAGTAGTTTGTCAATGTGATGAGAAAGAAAAATTTTACAACTCAAATTTAGTACCAAACTACAAATAAAATGTTTTTAAAAAGCCAGTACTTTAATCAACTGTCAACTTCTGTGAGCTCTCAGATACTTACAAATTTGCAAGTTAGACATGATTTATCATTTAGATGAGTTTCAAACTTTAATTCTTGAAACCTCAGTTTTTAACCATAACTTTTCTCATTTATGCTTATAACTTATCGAAAAAAGATTACTGAAGATCATTAGATTGCTCCTTCCAGACAAAATAAAAATACGATATGATTTGAATTCGCATACTTAAGAGCAATTTTCATTGCCAATAATTTTTTTCCAATGCTACAATATTATTTCATCGGGGAAAGTGTCTGGGATAAACTAAAAGATTTAAAACATGGTTCTTGGGCTATCTGAAAACAGTATCACCTGGTTTTAGGAAGTTCTCTAAGATATAATATTTTTTCTTTGAGTTGCTAAAATCAGTACAAGGAAAAAAACAACTTTGCTGTTAGTAGTATAAATGTCAAAATGTTATGCTGAAACAAAATTTGTATTTAGACTAAATATTCTAAGGTTAAAAAAATAAGATCAATAATTTATTTTAACGAAAAGTGTTGGTCTTTAAAACAAACTAGATATGTGTCATCATTTATATATGAAGGCAGTAATAGTTCACCATTAAAAACATATCTCATTCTGAGTTATTTTCCTGATGGTAGAAATGGGCCAGATTCTTATGCAGTTTCATGTCATTTTCCTTTTTGAGGAAGCTTTCAAGGGCTTCAGAGTTCTCTAAAAAAGTTATCTTCAAGCAATTGAATGATTTACTCTATAGTAATTTGCTAACTGAAAAAAAAAGTGTGAGAAAAAAGTTGGCTTATTTAATAATCATTGGTATACAATAAATTATGACATAGGTATGAACATTATTATTTCTCTAAACTGAGGAAGTACAATATATTATAGATAATGGGGCCAATGAACAAGAGCTGAATACTTGAACAGGAAAGAAACGTCAGGGTTTACAGTGGTAAGGAAAAAGCTTGGCGAGTGAATTAGCCTTCTATCTCTTTTCCATCATTTTATACCTTATTGCAAATCTGAACTAATAACAGCAATTAAAAATGTTTTTAATTTCTTTTCACGTTGTCAACTCTTTTACATTCCTCTCTGGTAGGACACAGTGTCTCTGACAGAAACAGGAACAAAGACCTTTCTACCTCCCTACACATTAAGTTAAAACCATTTCAAGTAGAGAGGCCTTAAAGAGGACTGGATTGCCTGTATGGCACTGAAAACTAATTAGGGGGAAGAGTAGGGTCAGGAAAGAGAAGTAATGGACATACAAAAGTGGATTCATCAATGAGAAGTCTGTGAAGAACAATTTAGAGAGGCGGGAAGTAAGTTTCTTCTGTGGAAAATTGGCATTGTAACACTGACACTCATATTTCAGCTAAATTAATGCATCCTGCAAGAGATTAGATTCATTAACAGCTTCAAACTTAAGCAAAAAAACACAAGCCAAATGTTCCGTGATGATATTCATTTAACTCAGTCATCTATCAATATAGCAAAGGGAAAAACTCGGAATATTAAAAAGAAAAGTGCTAATGAAATACTTACTTCGAACTTCATACTGATTATACTCGAGTGTCTTTAGCAGAGGATGAGAGAAACAGTGCCATGGTAGCTGTTTTCTAACTTGAGGCAGCACATAATGGGTTACAAAACCCACAAAGCCAACCAATGTATACAACACATACTTGAGGGCAGGCTAAAGAAAATAATAATAAAAGTGATAAAATTAGGAGTGATTCTGAGACTTACCGTAGAAATTCTAATTTGTCAGTTCAGTTTTCCATCTGATAATGGACAATGTCCATTTTAGAATATAAGAACTAAACATTTTTCTACGGTTAACATTTCTAAATTATGTAGTTTGTTCTAATCAGCCTTGAAAGTTAGTGACTATTCATATATCACAGATATTTTGAATGTGTTAACTACTTTCTCTGGTGTCTTACACTATTGTATAACGAGAGAGTGGCCTAAGGTGTATTGCCTATTACATGAATGTTCTACGAGATGTTCAGAGCAATGTACTAAATTGTTTTTAGTAGCAGAGATGATGGGGTAAGGCGGGGTCCACCCGGAGCAGTTGGCTGCGTGCACTGGTTCACAGTACATGGCTTAGCACACGGCTGTATACCTGTCCCCTGGCATAGAGACCCAGGTGCCCTGCGGCCGCTGGCTTTGGTCACTGTGGTAATGTCATCTATAACCATCACTGACCTGTTCATCACAGCCAGCAAGAGCCCAGCCCAGTCTCTCCACTGCTACCCCTCATGCTTCGCAGCAGGGTCATCTGTTCCTTCCTGGATTGCATCACCAATTACAACAAGGCCTAAAAGCTTGATGCATACCTGTACAAGTGCACAGGACAGAGACCATTTGTGACTATGAAGGTTGTGGCAAGGCCTTCAACAGGGATTGCCATCTGAGTTGCCATATCCTGATTCATACTGGAGAAAAGTCATTTGTTAGAAAGACGTATGCATCTTAAAACTTTTCTTCCCTGCTACCACCAATAGCCAAGTATGCTGACTGGAGACTCAAGGACCAGCCTGCCCAGACCCAACACCACAGGCACCCATGTATGCCGATCTATGGGCCAAGGACTAGTACACCTGACCCACTGCAGCCACTACTGGCGTCTAAGGACTAGCCAGCCTAGCATCTGTATCCCCAGCAATGCCTCACCACAGCCTCTATGAACAAATGCAGCCTGAGTCACTGAGGAATTCACAGACATGACTAACGCCAATTATGGCCAAAGAAATCATATGGAGAGTACGCTACCATGCACAACCAGAATCAAAGACAAAGCATCCTGTCCAACCAACACTATAGATATATCTAAAGGAAACAGTCTTTCTCTCCAAACGCCAATCTGTACAATTGGAAAAACTGTTATATCAGATGTATCAATGTAAGGACACAAGAAACATGAAAAAGCAAGAAAATGTAACACCTCCAAAGGAACATAATAATTTTCCAGTAATAGACACCAAAGAAAAGGAAATCTATGAAATGTCTGAAAAAGAATTCAAAATAATGATATGAAGGAAACTCAGTGAGATACAAGAGAACACATAAGAGTAATACAAAGAAATCAGGAAAACAATTCATGATCTAAATGAGAAACTCAACAAAGAGATATATCATAAAAGGGAACCAAACAGAAATTCTGGAACTCAAGAATTCAACAAATGAAATAAAAAATATAAGCAAGAGCTTCAACAATAGATTAGATCTAGCAGAAGAAAGAATTTCTAAACTTTAAGATGGATCTTAAAAAAAAAAAAAAACGGAAGGAGGGAAGGAAAGAAGGAAAAAAAAAGCTCACATGATATATATGACACTGCAAAAATGACCAAATATTTGAATTTTGGAGTTTCTAGAAGAAATGAGCAAAGGCATAGAAAGCCTATTTAAGGAAATAATAGCTGAACACTTCCGAAGTCTTAGACATCTAGATACAGGAAGCACAAAGTTCTCAAATACAATTCACTCAGTAAGGTCTTTTCCAAGGCACATTATAGTCAAACGGTCAAAAGTCAAAGACCAAAAGAGAATTCTGAAAACAGCAAGAGAAAAGGGTTAAGTTATATACAAGGAAACCCCCATTAGACTAACATCTAATTTCTCAGTAGAAACCTCACAAGCCAGAAGAAAATGAGGTGACACATTCAAAGTGCTGAAAGAAAAAACTCTCAGCTAAAAATACTATACCAAGAAAAGGTTTAGCCTTCAAAAACAAAGGAGAAATAACATCTTTACCAAAAAGCAAAGACTAAGAGAATTTATTACCACTAGACTGGCTCTACCAGAAATTAATGAGTCCTATAATTAGAAGCAGAAGGATGATATCTACCATCATGAAAACACATGAAAGGATAAAAACATTGGTAAAGAAGATAAACGAATGATTTTTTTTAAAAAAAGTCAAATGTTATTACTACAAAAAACCAATCAAATTGGAGAGTAAATAATAAAAGAGGAAGAAAGGAACAAAGGATATATAAAACATTCAGAAAACAATGAACAATATGATGGGAGTATGCCTTCACCTAGCAAAAAACCTTGAATGTAAATGGCTTAAATTCCTCAGCTAAAAGATATAGATTGTCCAGATGTGTATACTGATATCAACATAAATAAATAAAAATATAGTCTGCTTGAATTTTTTTTTTAAAAAACAGTCAAATTATATGCTCCCTATAGGAAACTAATTTCCCCTGCAGACACACACATAGATTGAGAGAAGACATTTAAAAATATATTCCAGACAAATAGAAACTAAAAGCATACTGGCAGAGCTATACTTGTCTTAGGCAAAATAAACTGCAAGTCAAAAGACATGAAAAGAGACAAAGAAGGCCATTATAATAATAATAAAGGTATTGGCCGGATACGGTGGCTCATGTCTGTAATCCCAGCACTTTGGGAGGCCACGGCAGGTGGATCACGAGGTCAGGAGATCGAGACCATCCTGGCTAACACGGTGAAACCTCGTCTCTACTAAAAATACAAAAAATTAGCTGGGTGCAGTGGCAGGCACCTGTAGTCCCAGCTACTCAGGAGGCTGAGGCAGAATGGCGTGAACCCGGGAGGCGGAGCTTGCAGTGAGCTGAGATCGCACCACTGCACTCCAGCCTGGGTGACAAAGTAAGACTCTGTCTCAAAAAAATAAATAAATAACAAAGGGATCAATTCAGAAAAGGGTATAACAACTATAAAGACTTATGCACCCTACACCTGAGCACCCAGATACATAAGGCAAATATTATTAAAGCTAATGAGACAGACCCCAATAGAATAATAGTTGGGAATATCAACGCCTCAATTTCAACATTGCACAGAGCACCTAGACAGAAAATCAACAAAGAAATATCAGACTTAGTCTGCACTATAGAACAAACAGACCTAGCAGACATTTATGTCATCCAATAGCTGCAGAATACACATTGTCCTCATTAACACATGGGACATTCTCCAAGACAGACTATATGTTATGCAACGAAACAAGTCTCAGCAAATTTTTTAAAATTGAAATCATATGAAGTATCTTCTCAGACCATTATGAAATAAAACTAAAAATAAATAACAAGAGGAACTTTGGAAACTGTACAATTAAACAGATAATAAACAATGTGCTCCTGAATGAAAACTGGGTCAACGAAGAAACTGAAAATAAAATTTAAAAATTTCCAATACAAATGAAAATACAACATACTAAAACCTATGGAATATAGCAAAAGCAATGCTAAAGGGAAGAGTATCGTATCGTATAGTATAGTATAGTATAGTATAGTACGGTATAGTAAAGTATATAGGCAATAAATGCCTCCATCAAAAAAGTAGAAAGACTTCAAACAACCTCATGATGTATCTCCAGGAACTAGGACCTAAGAAAGGTAAGAGCAGAAATAAATTAAATTAAAATGAAGAAACAATACAAAAGATCAAGGAACCAAAAAGTTGGCTTTTTGAAAAGATAAATGAAATTGACATACCTTTAGCCAGAAAAAGAAAGACCCAAATAAATAAAATCAGAGATGAAAAAGGAGATATTACAACTAATAGTGCAAAAATTCAGAGTATCATTAGTGGCTACTATGAGCAACTATATGCAAATAGATTGGAAAATCTAGAGAAAATGGATTAAGTCCTAGACACATACAACCTAACAAGATTGAACAATGAAGAAATCCAAAAGCTAAACAGACCAATAACAAGTAAAAAGATAGCAGCCATAACAAAAAGTCACCCAGTAAAGAAAAGCCCAGGACCAGATGGCTTCACTGCTGAACTCTTCCACTGTTGGTGGAAATATAAATTAGTAAAACCACTATGGAGAACAGTTTGGAAGTTCCTGAGAAAACTAAAAATAGAGTTACCGTATTATCCAGCAATCCCAATGCTGGATATATACTCAAAAGAAAGGAAATCAATTTTATTGGAGGGATATCTGTACTCAATGTTTGTTGCAGCACTGTTCATATCAGCCAAGATTTGGAGGCAACCTAAGTGTCCATCAACAGATGAATGAATGGATAAAGAAAATGCGGTACATATACACAATGGAGTACTACTCAGCCATAAAAAAAGAATGAGATTCTGTCATTTGCTATACCATGGATGGAACTGGAGGTCATTATGTTAAGTGAAATAAGCCTGGTACAGAAAGACAAACTTCACATGTTTTCACTTATTTGTGGAAGCTAAAAATTAAAACAAATGAACTCATGGAAATAGAAAGTGGAAGGAGGGATGGTTATCAGAGACTGGGAAGGGTAGTAGGGGTGGTGGGGGGAGATAGTGATGGTTAATAGGTACAAAAAGTAGAAGAAAGAATGAATAAGATCTAGTACTTGATAGCACAACAAGGTTAACTACAGCCAAAAATCATTTAATTGTACATTAAAAATAACTAAGAGTAATAACTGGATCATAACACGAAGGACAAATGCTTGAGGGGATGAATACCCCATTTACCATGTGATTACTACACATTGCATGACTGTATCAAAGTATCTCATGTACCCCATAAAAATATACACCCATTCTGAAAAAAATGAAGAATGTCTAGAGAAATAATGGCCAAAATTTTCCAAATTTAATAAAAACTATAAACCACAGATTCAATAAACCCCAAGCACAAAGACATGAAGAAAACTATGTGAAGGTACATCATAATCAAATTTCTAAAAACTAGTGATAAAAAGATAATCTTCAAGCAGTAGAGAAAAAGTTATCTACATAGGAATAAATTCAGTCAGAAGCAATAAAAGGGAGAAGACAGTGGAACAACATCTTCATGTACTAAAAGAGAAAAAACCTGTCGTCTTAGAATTTTATACCCAATGAAGTATCTTTCAATACCAATAGTGAAATAAGGACTTATTCAGAGCTACAAAAGCTAAGGAAAGTTGCAGATTTTCACTACAAGAAATGTCCCAGGACAGCAAGAAAGGGGGATTTTAAACTGGAGAGGAAGCCGGGTGCAGTGGCTCATGCCTGTAGTCCTAGCACTTTGGAGCCAAGGCGGGAGGATCACTTGAACTCAGGAGTTCCAGACCAGCCTGGGAAACATAGTGAGACTTCGTCCCTAAGTAAAAAAGAAATGTCCTAGGAAATCTTTCAAGCAGGAGGAAAAATGACACCAAATGGAAACACGGATATGCACAAAATAATGCAGGGCACTAAACATGATAATTACATGCCCTACAGATGAAAGAAATAGTCCTTGATGAGCTGTACTTAAGGAACAACACCTAAGAAGCCTTACCCATACCTGAACCTGATTTAGATTATAACGTTCTAGACTTCCAACTATACTGGAATGAGACTTTTGGGGGATATAGGAGAGGGTATGTGCACTTTGCATTTAGAAGGGATGTTGATCATGGTGGTCTACTGATGGACTGCGGTAGTCAGCTTCTGAAGTGGTTCCCATGATCCTTGCCTCTTGCTTTTATACTTGAGTATATTCTCTTCTCACAATGTACCAAGGTTAGTCTATGTGCACAACAGAATATGGAAGAAATGGTGGCATGTCATTTCCAATACCAGGTTATAAAACAGTACAGCTCCTGTCTTGGGCTTTCTCTCTCAAGGATCACTTGCTCTGGGGGAAACCAGCTGCCATTTTATGAGTACAGTTAGGTAGCCTATGGTGAGGACCACATGGAGGGGAACTGAGGTCTCCAGCCAATAATCAGAAGGAACTGAGGCCTGTAAACAGTGAACCTCAGATGATTGTAGCATCATGAAAGATCCAGAGCTAGAATCATCCAGCAAAGCCACTCCCAGATTCATAACCCAGAGAAATCATGAGAAAATAAGTATTTGTTGATAATAAAAAAAAAAAAAAGTCATGTATTTCAGCACTATGGACAAACATTAAAATCTAATCAGAAATTAGTCCAAACAAAGTTATAAGTCATGTGCTGCTTAACAACAGGATACATCATGAGAAATGTGTGGCTAGGAAATGTCATCATCGTGCAAACATCAGAGTGTACTTACACAGACAAGACACTGAGGCTATGTGGTAGAGCCTATTGCTCTTAAGCTACAAAAATGTACAGCATGTTACTGTACTGAATACTGTAGGTGACTGTAACACAATGGCAAATATTTGTGTATCTAAACATACACAGGTTGGGTGCAGTAGCTCACAGCTGTAATTCTAGTACTTTGGGAAACTGAGACAGGAGAATTGCTCGAGCCCAGGAGTTTGAGACCAGCTTGGGCAACACAACAAGACTCAGTTTTTACAAACAACAACAACAACAACAAATTATTTAAATTAGCCTGGTGTGGTGGCGCACATCTGTAGTCCTAGCTACTTGGGAGGCTGAGTGGGAGGATCGCTTGAGCCCAGGGGTTCAAGGTTACAATGAACTGTGATCACAACAATGCACTCCAGCCTGGGTGACTGAGTGAAACCCTGTCTCAAACAAACAAATAAATAGAAGGAGAAAATGATTCCTTACCTGCAATACTGTGAAGACTGTGCTTACATGAATAGCAAAATATAGCACACCAATTACAATGCATACTACCAGGTCAGACTGTAATCGCTCACTCTGTAGGGAAAAAAAGAATTATTAAACAATTACATAAAAATTTTTAAAATCTTTTACCTTTATTCCCCAATGGCACAGTTTAAGAATTAACTTTTTGCCAGGCTAGCTCAGTCAGTATTAAAGAAAAAAAAAAAAGAATTTTTTCATTGATACTTTTACACTTCTAGATTCATTCTCTCTCTCTCTCTCTCTCTCTCTCTCCTCTCTCTCTAAGATGAAGTGCAGTGGGACAATCTCGGCTCACTGCAACCTCTACCTCCTGGGTTCAAGCGATTCTCCTGCCTCAGTCTCCCAAGCAGCTGGGACTATAGGCACATGCCACCACGCCCCACCATACCTGGGTAATTTTTTGTATTTTTAGTAGAGACAGGGTTTCACCATGTTGGCCAGGCCGATCTCTAACTCCTGACCTCAAGTGACACGCCCATCTTGGCCTCCCAAAGCGCTGGGATTACAGGTGTGAGCCACCACACCTGGCCACACTTCTAGATTTCTTACACATATTAACCACAAAAAATCTTATTTTCTTCCTCAATTTCCTCATATTTTGGCTTTGACACTGTAATACTAAAGAATTGAACAACTTACCTAATTCTGCATGCCGTATAACATATTGCAATAAAGTCTTTTAGAATGAAGATTTTATTCCCCCATTGGTCTGTAAGTTTTACTTTTACATATGGGGAAAGGAGATAAGGTACCTTAAGGTACTGTAATTTTTCACTTAGAGCACTAAT
The DNA here is from genome assembly GCF_003255815.1 of Theropithecus gelada. NCBI lineage: Eukaryota > Metazoa > Chordata > Mammalia > Primates > Cercopithecidae > Theropithecus > Theropithecus gelada. Next base: position 72,420,110 of record NC_037675.1, on the reverse strand, counting down.
GCTCTACTCATATATGTTTGTTTTTGAGACAGGGTCTCACTATGTTGTCCTGGCTGAAGCGCAGTGTCTATTCACAGGTACAGTCATTGCACACTAGAGCTCAGAACCCCTGAGTTGAGGGGATCCTCCAGCCTTAGTATATCCTTTGGATAACTTATACTTTCATTGGTCTTTTGACATGTGAAAACTGTTATGCTTAAGTCCATTTTACTTATTAGATTTTGGTTCTATCAGTGGTTATAGAAAAATCAGAAACCTCTTGATATCTTTGGTCATCAACAGACCTCTTAGATTTATGCTTATAAGCCAGATTCAGAATATCCTACTATACTTAACATGAAACATTCTCTGTCCACATGGAAACCGAAGTTAGAAAAAAGTCATTCTAACATCTTGATATAGTTTTGTATTTCTAAAGTTTCTGAAAGAATATGTGAACAGGTCAAGTGCACTGAAAGTAAATGTGTCTAATTCAACATCTATATAAATTCAGTCTTTTGCAAAGGAAAATGACCTAAAACTGAGAAAAAAGATTTTGTTTTATTCCATAAATAGATATGAATTTACAGAATTCATTTTTCAAATAATTACTAAAAGAATACAAGCAACATTATAATTCATGAAATTAGAAAATTTTAAAAACTACTGCATTTACTTAAGTACGTTAGTACAGATTATTGTTCTCTCCTTCAGCCCAGAATACACACACAGTTTTAAGACTGGCCTTGAGAAATAAAACAACCTAAAAAACTAATAAATGACTTACAAAGGCCGTTTTTTCCAACAAGACGAACAATAACAACAAAATGAATCTAATTTGTGTTAATGCTGATCTTTCAGATCCTAGTCTAAATCGAATAGGAATAAAAATTCTATGGCCAATGAAATGACTTAATTTCATCTGACCTAAAAATAAAATGCTTAGTATTCTGTTCTATGCACAAACCATGTCTGAGGAATGAGCATTTCTTACATTTTAATATTTGGAATAAAGACAACAATGTACAACTAATCCTATAAATTATAATTATACATTTTTCTCCAATTACTAATGACTTTCAAAAAGTGTTCCTCATATAACATGATCAGCTGTCTAAGATTTAAGTCTTTTAGGTGATTCTAAATGTTAAAACTTACAACAGAATTTCTAAGTTTTTCAGGCAGTGGATCTTTTACTTCAGATAGAGGGTCTTCTGGATTTTTCTCTTCCGTTTTTGGAAAAATCTTGGATTGCACTAAAGAGCTTTATGTGAAAAAAAAAAAAGAAAAAAATAATAGAAAATACACATATAATCTGAAAATCAGTGATTCAAATGGGCAATGAAGTTTATGATAGAAAACCAAATGATTCGAGTATATTTAATCATTACCAAATGAGAAATTCTAAAATGTTTAGGATACCATAAATAAGCATACAGTGAAAATATTTTTATTAAAACATAGTTTCAATAATTGGGAAGGAAAACACTAATATTCCCAGCCAACCTGATTAGAATAACCCAAAGTTAATATATTTTGAAACTTATTATAGATTAGGCCAAAGCACTTTGGAAAGGCATTGGAAAAAAGAGATCTTGAAAGTTATTTGAAAAAAACACCAACTTACTTAAATTTCTTTAGTTCAGTAACAATTGGGTTCACTTACAAAAGTACAGACGGATCACTGCTTTGTCGGCTGAGATGGTAAGACACTGCCACTAATAAACCACAAAAAATGGAGAAAAGTACTGGAATATGCTGGCCATCCCAAGAATCCTGTAGAAAAACGAATTTAACAGAATAATATGCTTCTAATTTACAATACTTCACATAATCCTTTTGTGTCAGTATTTTGGAAAAAGACAAGGAACTTAAATTCAACAAAAGTTTTTAGCCACGTTATTAATTGCATTTTATTCCAGAAAAATTTAGATTTATTACTTTCTGATGAGCTAGAATCTGGCCACTAGATGTCTTTGGTACTAAAGCTACAGATTTTTTTCAGGGGGAGGGCACTAATGCTCTACTCATATATGAGGAATAATTTGCTTTTGATGAATGTGGCTATCAATTCTTTCACATTTTAAATGCTATTAAGTTTGCAGTAAACTGTGTTCCTTTTGGAAGAATAAGATATCTTGGTATAGTAAATTTTATATACAATAATAGAGTAGGAAAAGACAACACATGATACATTAGGCAAAAGAAAAGGCTGACATTTGGTGTGTTACTCTCTTGATGCCTTTGCCCATGTAATAAACTACTATGTCCTCCACAGCACTGAGCAGGCACTCAGTAACTGTTTTCTGAAAGAATGACTACATATACCCAGAAGGAAATACTACAAAGGCTATCTTCCAAGGCCAACCACACATGTGGTCACTCCACGTGAGCTCTGCTCATTGTAGCATCTCTGGAGTCTATCAGCATGATACCTGGCAGAGAGTGGGCAATACGCTAACTGGAACAGGTTACAGTTCTTAAGTATGTCCTGTGTATGTAGACACTATTCTAATCCTTCATTGTTCTCTGGAGATTCGGAAAGGAAACATGGTAAGAGTGGGGACCCAAATGGCAGTTTTTAATACAACTTGCCTTTTTCCCACTTAAAAGTAGACTTGGAAATTGTTTCACATCATAACGCAGACATTTTTTTTTAATGGCTACATCAAAACCTTATCATCATATTGAACACTGTGTAGAGCTGCATCCTTAGATCTTTATTTCCCAAATAATTTTTACAGTAACCTCGAAAATATATACTATTACCCCCAATTTATAGATGAGAAAACTAAGGCACAGAAGAGGGTTTAAGTAATTTGTCCAGTTAAGCAGTAGAGCCAGAAAGTGAACTCTTAATATGTTTGAATATACTGAAAAGAAAGTTAAACAACATCTTAAGAGCTTGAGAATGAAAGGGAGATAAATACATACAAAAGCAAAGTATAGCAGAAAACAAAAGATATGAAGGAAGAGCATTTACACAGTGATAATAAAGTAAACACAGGTATACAAGGGAGACAAGAGAGGCTACATGTGCAGTGCAAGCTGGGGTGAGAGAAAGTAAGTCAAACCTCTGGGAGACCCTCTCTTGAGCAACCCACTTTCTCAGCATGAGAAAACTCTCTCTCTCTTTCTCTTCTTCTTTGTCTACTAATCTTTCCACTCCTAAACCCACTCCTTGTGTGTGTCCGTGTCTTGAATTCTTTCTTGGTGCGAGACAATGAACCACAGTGCCTAGAAAGAGCCATGAAGTTTGAGGAGTTCTGCCTGTGGTACCAGTTTGCTCTGTCCCTGATGGCTGCTGGAAAATCTGCTCGTGCTGTGAAGGTGCTGAAAGAGTGACTCTACCTGAAGCCAGACAATGCCACCATCCTCTCCTCACTGCCAAGCTATACATGGGCTCCCTGCACTGGCTGGAAGAGGCTGAAAAGTTTCCCAAAAGTGTCACTGATGTGAGAGAGAAAACATCAGAGTTCAAGGCCAAAGGCCACTTAGGTCTAGGGCTCATGTACAGACATGAGCAGGACCTGCTGACGGTGAGAGACGTCCTACCCACAGAGCTGTTGAGCTGCAGAGCTGGGCTGCCTAAGTCTATACTGCAGGATTACCACAGTCCCCTTCTGTCTCAGGAGGTGGTTGAAGTTGGGGCATTCTTGTGTGCTGTCCTGTGGAGCCCTAGGTGCTGCTGTCCTCTTTGTTTGGTCTGATGGGAGAATGGGAGGGCAGGCAGAAAGGTCCTGTGCCAGGACTTCTGGACCTTGTTTTCAGGTGCATTATGCTGTTGGTGCACTGGGCACCTCGCTGGGCTTTGAGGGATGACTAGCCCACTCAGCCTTGCACCTGCACCTGTCCCAGCACTTGGACCCCAGGCCAACGGATGTTGGATTTGACGTATAAGAATATAGACAAGTCAGGGACAGACACTTCCAAGGAGCTTCCCTTGACTGGTCAGGAAATGTCCCTTCTCCATTGGCACGTTTTAATTCGCAGATATGTACATGTGCAGTGTAGCAGCTCACCAGACACCCAGGGCTCTTGGGTGCAGTGATTTTGGATGTGCTTAGAGTTCTGGTGGAAGGGCTTCTGGCTAAGAAAAAAGTCTTGTATACTTCGTGAAGTTTGCAGTGATGTTTGCAGAAAGTTTAAATTAACAACCTTTTTCTGAACTGTTACTGCTCTTTAATTATGTTGTTAAATATAATACAAATGTAAAAAAAAGAAATCTCAGAAACAAATGGGTAACTTAATGAATTTGAATTAGTATAAGGTAAAATATTCTTACAACCATCGCCTTGCTCAGGACCTCATTTATGATGATGAGGGAAGGAATACGGGAGACAAAAGCCATAAATTCCTGGACATAAGCAGGGAATTTGGCTTTGAGCTACTTAATGGCCAAGGGAATTTTAAAAATAACACTGGTTATATGGGGAAAAAACAAAAAGCCAAAACCAAAATGCATTCTAGATTTCTTAGGAAAACAAACAAGAATTGGCTGTCATCAAGATTTAAAAGAAACATCTTGACTGAGTCTTTACAGAAGGGACACTAAACAAAGCATTGAAGGACATCAACATGACAGCCCCATGATAAAGGGACCACCGTTTTCTCACACACACTCTTGGAAGATGCCTCCGTGCAAATGACAGGCATAATACTGAAAGGAAACGTGGGCAAGGAAACCCTAGAGGCGGTCAGACAGCCTGGTCCAAACATGCAGCTCTCGGATGGTTTAACCTAATCTAGGGATGTAAAGTAGAATACTCTGAGGAATAAATGGAACACATGCATTCTAAACTAGCTTCTTAAAAAAAAAGAAAGAAAGTCAAGCCTCCAACTTTCATAAAAGGCAGTCCACAGGTTCTGCTGAAGATGTCAGAAAATACAAGAAGCAGAAATGAAAGGTAGATCTATGGAGGTAAATGCCAAAAAGAATCACTTAAAAATAGTAAGTCTGAGGAACGTAAAATGGGTTAGGAGATTGCTGTTCTTGCTGTAAGTCTTGTAAAACTATTTGACACTGTGATATATGAATGTACAACTTTGATAAAAATTAAAACTAAAAAAAAAAAAAAAAAAAAAAAAAAAAAAAAGATGTCCAGCACAGCCACTTTGGAAAACTGTTAATTCCATTTCTAGGTATTTACCCAAAAGAAATGAATACACATGTCCACAAAAAGACTTGCACAATGATGTTTACAGCAGGCTTATTCATAACATTCCTCAACTAGAAACAACTCAAATGAGCATCTCTAAGACAGTAGGTAAACTGTGATATAGTCATACAATGTGGGTAAGAAGGAATTAAAACTAAATGGAATACTTATCTACAATAAAAAGAAACAAGCTTCTGATACACATAACTTGGATGAATCTCAACAGTATCACACTGAACAATTAAGTCAGATACGAAAGAATACATATGGTACGATTTCATTTATATGAAGTTCAAGAACTGCAAACCTAGTGTATAGTGAAAGATAACAACAGTGAGGATTAGGAGAGACAGGACAAAATACGAGGAAATTTTCTGAGGTAATGCAACTATTTTATATCTTGATAAGTGCATGATTACACAGGTGTATGCATTTGTCAAAACTTATCAGATTGTGTACTTCAGATATTTGGATTTCACTATATGTAAATTTTGCCTCAACTAAAACGAGTATTTAAGAAACAAAAAAAAAAAGCAAAAGATGCCTGTTTTCATTTGACAAATACTTGACACTACTTACTACTCTCAGATAAAAGAAGAACATTCTTAAGTTTATCTCAAAATGACTTGTTTATTTTATTTAGATTAAAAATTCAGAAATATGTATTGAAAGCAATTCATGAACACCACCTGTTGTCTGTCTCCCTGATAATTCGTATGTTGAAATCTCAATGCCCTGTGTGATGGTACTAGGAAGTTGCACCTTTGGGAGGTCATAAGGTCCTGATGGTAGAGCCCTCATGACCAGGATCACTGTCTGTAGAAAAGGAACCCCAGAGGGCAAGTCCTGTTTCTGCCACTGAGAATATAATAAGTTAGTGTCTGCAACTGGGAAGAAAGACCTCACCAGAACCTGACCATCCAGTACCCTGATCTCAGACTTCCAAGCCCCGGAACTGTGAGTAATAATTTTCTATTGTTTATAAGCCACCGTCTATGGTACTTTGTTAAAGCAGCCTGAACTGAGACACATCCTTAACTTACAAATTATATGTAAACAGACAGACAGTTAACTACTACTCTGTTGAATCACTAACTAGAAGAATCAAAAGCAAACCAAAACCTAGATGCCTTTAAGTTCTTAATGGATTCTGATTCAGAAGTGAGAGAAAGGACATAAACTATGAAAAACAAAACTGCCCAGGGAAATTGGCCTAGGTCAAAAGGTAGATCTGCTTCACCCACTGTAGTGGACCTTGACTTCCTTCAAGGTCTAAATGTTTTTATTTCATTACATAACGGCCTAAATATCTAAAAAATATGAAAACATCAAGAACATTTAAACTTTATTAATAGGATGTACTAGGATGGTTTTAAAGAAAAATTTTTAGCTTTTAATGAACTATGCATCATACTAAAACGTTTAAGAAAAAAAGAGTAAATACAAGGAAAGCAGATGTCACATAGATGTAAAAGCCTGTATTTGTGAACAGATTAAAAATAAATAAATTATTCCTAAAGGCATGCAATAAAGTCTCCAAATAACTCTAACTATCCAGAAGTAACCACTGTTTTCAAATTCTTGTATATTCTTCCATTATTATTCTATGTAACTACAAACTTTCATGTGGGCTTTTAAAAAAGCACAAAGGAAACACTGATTTTTTTTTTTTTTTGGCCTATTACTCTCCCTTAAAAAAAAAATAGTATGTCTTAAAGATCACTTCACATTAGCATGTAAAAATGTATTTTATTTTTTTTCATGACCAGTCACAAATGATAGATATTAGGTTATTACCAGCTTCTGCTGTTACAAAAACTGCTTTAATGAAATCCTTGTACAGGCATACCTCGGAGACATTGTTGGTCCAGGTCACCTCAATAAAGCAAGCTGCAGTAAAATGAGTAACACAATATTTTTGGTTTCCCAAAAGTTATGGTTACACTATATTGTAGTCTATTAAATGTGCAATAATGTTGTGTCTTAGAAAAAAATGCGCATACCTTAATTTTAACATTAATACTTTAATGTTAAAAAATGCTAAGGATCATCTGAGCCTTCAGTGAGGTGTAATCTTTCTACTTGTAGAGGGTCTTGCCTCGATGTTGATGGATGCTGACTGTTCAGTGTGGTAATTACTGAAGGCTTGGGTGGCTGTGGCAATTTCTTAAAATAAGACAATAATGAAGTGTGCTGCACTGATTGACTCTTTGTTTCATGAAGAATTCCTCTGTAGCATGTGATGCTGTTTAATAGCATTTTATCCACAGTAATGATTTCTTTCAAAATTGGAGTCAACCCTCTAAAATCCTGCTGCTGCTTTATCAGCTAAATTTATGTACTATTCTAAATCCTTTGTTGTCATTTTAACAATGTTCAAAGCATCTTCACCAGGAGTCAATTCTATCTTAAGAAACCCCTTTCTTTGTTCATCCATAAGAAGCAACTTCTCATCCGTTCTAGTTTTATGTGCTTTCGGTAATTCACTCCTATATATTCAAGCTACACTTCTAATTCTCGTTCCCTTGCTATTTCTATCACATCTGCAGTTACTTCCTCCACTGAAGTATTGAATCCCTCAAAGTCATCCACAAAGTTTGGAAACAACTTCTTCCAAACTTGTGTTAATATTGATATTTTGATCTCTTCCCATTAATCCTGAATATTCATAATGGCTTCTAGAATGGTGAATCTTTTCTAGAAGGTTCTCAATTTACTTTGCCCAGATTCATCAGAAGAATTACCATCTATGACAGATATGGGCCTTACAAAATGTATTTCTTAAATAGACTTGTTAGTTGAAATTACTTCTTACTGCATGGGCTACAAAATGCCCGTTTGTGTTAGCAAGCATGAAAACAACATGAATCTCCTTACACCTCCATTAGAGCTCTCAAGTGACGAGCTGCATTGTCAATGAACAGGAATATTTTGAAAGAAATCTCTCCTATGAGCAGTAGGTCTCAACAGTACACTTAAAACATTCAGCACACCATGCTATTAAGAGATGTGCTGTCATCCAGGCTTTGTTCCATTTACAGAGCAGGCAGAATACATTTAAGGGCCCTGTGATTTTCAGAATGGCAAATGAGCACTGGCTTCAGCTTACTGTCACCAGCTGCATTGGCCCCTAATAAGAGAGTAGGCCTGTCCTTTGAAGCTTTGAAACCAGGCATTAACTTCTCCTCTCTAGCTGTGAAAGTTCTAGATAGCATCTTCTTCCAATACAAGGCTGTCTACATTGAAAATCTGTTGTTACTGTAGCCATTTTCATCAATGATCTTAGCTAGATCTAATGGGTAACCTGCTGCAACTTCCGTATCAGTACTGCTGCTTCACTTTGTACTTTTATGTTATGGAGATGGCTTCCTTCCTTAAACCTCATGAATTAATTTCAGCTGGCTTCCAAATTTTCTTCTGCAGCTTCCCCAACTCACTCAGCCTTCAGAGAATAGAAGTGTTAGAGCCTTGCTCTGGATTAGGTTTTGGCTTAAGGGAATGCTGTGATTGGTTTGATCTTCTATCCAGAGACCACTAAAACTTTCTCTGTATCAGCCATAATTACCACTGTTTCTCTCTTCTTATCATTTCCTGGAGTAGTACTTTTAATTTCCTTCAAGAACTTTTTGTTTGCATTCACACCTTGGCTAACTGTTTGGCACAAGAGGCCTCGATTTAGGCCTTTCTCAGCTTTCAATATGCCTTACTCACTAAGCTTAATCATTCCTAGCTTCTGATTTAAAGTGAGAGCTATGCGACCATTCCTTTTGCCTTGTGAACACTTAGAGGCCATTGTGGGGTTACTGATTAGCCTAATTTCAACATGGTTGTGTCTCACAGAATAGGGAGACCCAAAGTGAGGGAGAGCGATGAGGGAATGACCAGTCAGCAGAGCAGTCAGAATACACACCATGTTGATCTGTTAAAGTTCACCATCTTCTATGGGTGCTGTTGATGGCACTCCAAAAACAATTACAATGGTATCAGACATAACTCATCACCATAATAGAAAATAATAACAATAAAAATTTTAAATATTGCAAGAATTACCAAAATGTGACACAGAGACACAAAGTGAGCACATGCTGTTAGGAAAATGGCACCATTAGACTTGCTTCACACAGGGTTGCCACAAGCATTCCTTTTGTAAAAAACACACTATCTGTGAAAAGTAATAAAGTAAAGCACAATAAAATGAGGTATGCTTGTACATAATCTCTGCTTGTGCATAACAAGTATATCTATAGATTTACCACACTACAATGAGTGATATTTAAAAGTAAAATTGTCTAATGCAAAAGTGATGCCCCAGAAAGAAGAAAAAACCTTTACCTTCCTGCCTGCCTTAGGATGCAGGAATCTACCTGGCAGCTTTACAGCTGCTGCCATTCTGCTGTATAATTATAGTTGAATAGGCCTTTCTAAACGAGGCTAGAAAACTTACCGCACTTATTAACTTCTGTGACTACAATTTCCAAATAACAATTCACTTTCCAAACCCTGATTCAAAACACAAATCTACAACTTGAGCTAGGACGGTTTACAGGTGGTACATGTGGGAGAATCCTGGATTTGGACCTTGTTGCTGCCAGTTCTTTCCTGGGCTTAGCTCTATCAATTATCTCCCATCCACTAGATTTCCCCTCCTTGCCTTTTTGAGCAATTAAGTCTCAGATCTTTTTAAAAAACAAAAACCAGAAAACAACCCCCATTATGTGTGCAAGTTTTCCAACTGCACTCTAGAAAGAGTAGAATATATTTCCTTAATATATATTCAAACCTACTTATATTAATCTGGCTTCCTTAATCCAAAACACTAATATCCTATAACTGCCAAATTCAATAAAAACTTTTTTCAGACTCTTACTGCCTCTGAAATTTCCTTTGTGTGATTTTGTTGTAACCAACACTTACATACTGGTATTTCCCATAGTCTTTCCTCATCCATTTTCTCTTGTCAATCCACATTAAGAGTCTTTTTCTTACATTTTATTCAATTTTATGGATGACTTCTAAATCCATTAATCATGACATCAAACCTCTGTACATGTAACTAGCTACTATGTATCTCTGGATACCCCATAAATATCAACAAATCAAGTGTTCCAACATAAACAATCACCTTCCTCAACAAACGCCAAGGTTTCCAGTCTTGTGCATTAGCACCATATCTAACCAGCTGTTCAAGTCAGCACCCAGAATCATCCTGGATCCTCTTCTAGCTCATATATCTTTATCCAGACAGTCCACAAGTATATTCATGAAATCTAATTTTAGTTAAGTACCTCATAATTTCAAGATTAAAGTGGAACAGTCTCCTTTGATCCCTCCTGCTTAGACTTCAATCTTCACAATGGAGAAAAGTAACCTTTCTAAAATGCAAATCTGATCATTTCCTTTCACTGCCTCAAATACATTCATGGTTTTGCATCTTTACCCCAACACATTCAGGATAAAAGCTATTTCATGATCCAGCCTTTGCTTACCTTTCTAGCCTTAGAGGAATGACCTTAGATGTCATCTTTCCTCATGTACGCAAACCTCCAGAAATTCCAAATCATTTGCCATTTCCTCTACACAACACATTTTCTTTACAAGCCCATGGGTCTTCATCTCTTGCTTCAATTAGCTAATGCCCAAAATCTGGTTATATCACCTTCCTGGAAAATTGTCTTTAATCTCTTTTGGCAGAATAAAGTAGTCTTAATTTGTATACCCACAGAACTGCTTTCATAACCTTCGTTATGCTGTATTGAACATGTTGGTTGACTTGTTAATCACCGCTAACCTACAAGTTCCTTCAAAGCAGAAAACGGTTTAGCATAACAGCTGGTACACATAAATGCTCTACAAATGCTACTTAAATGAGGCAAGGAAGGATCTGTGAGTCACTTGTCATAGTCCTTTCAAACCTAACATTCTCTGATTGTCTTGCACTAGTTGCCAAACAAAAAACGAAAACAACCCACAAGTATGCGCGAGGAGCTGAAAGCTGTCTACAAAAATGTTTAAATTTTTATGTTTACAACTTGTTGACCATCTTTTAAAGGGAAGTTCATAAGGCTCATCCAGATCTTCTAACCCAATGACATTAAATTTCAGTATATTACTTTTTATTAGCATGTATCTTAAATTGCAGTCCTTGAACTTGTTTTTATAAGTTTAAAAAACTGTGATATGAAAAGTAGTTAAATTCTTAACTAGAATTTTAAAATTGACTTCACATTCTGTAATTACTATGCCTACCCTTATACCAGATGAGCCTAGTTTTCAATAATCTGTTTCTAATATTAACCTATGACTACTGCAGGAAAAATAACTTTCTTTTAGTAATGGTTAACTATTAAACTGTTTTCAAATTCAAAGTAGTTGAGAATGAGAATAATGTTTAACATATGAAGACCACGAAAATTAATGCTAAGTGGCCCCAAGGGAAAAAATCATTATTAGTTGATTTTAAAACAACATTCATATAGAAATACAGCCTTAAAGACAAAACATACTATAATTTATTGCTCACCTTTAAAGCTCCATAACATAATCCATACAATAAGGCTACTGCCACAATGCTACAGATAAAACTGTAAAGTGCTGCAAGCAGGCTTGTAGTGGCTAGACAGGAGAAGAAAAAGGAAAGAAATATTTTATTAAAATATATGAAAAAAATTAAAAGGTCACTGAAAAGCATTTAAAATATTATAATGGCAACTATCATTAAATATCTACTAATCTGAATTTTAAAAATTCAGTTACTTCATTTTGTTCTTTCAAAAAGATTTTGACATGACAGAGATTTGCTATCCTGAATCTTTGTTACGAGATAAACTATATTCATCTTGGAAGTAATGAACATTTATATGTAGCAAGAAAAAATTTTATCTATATTATGCTTCAAAAATCTATTAACAAAAAATGTGGAAAAATGAAGCTTTCAGAGGCCTGAAAAGGAACTGGAGATGTATTAAGTGTTCACTGAAAAATATTTATCTATGTAAACAGAACCTGTGTTACCCACAGAAGTAAATCTGTACTCCCATGTGTTAATTTTCAGAAAAAAGTGTAGATCTAATTGCTAACAATAACAACAACAAAATAGATACTTTAGATACTGTAGATCTAATTGCTAACAATAGCAACAACAATGAAATAGATAATTACTAATACTCCAATGGGCATATTAGTAATAAGGAACAGGAGATGGCTAAGATACCTAGACTTTACTTTTAAAACATGGGTAACAGACTTTCTTTAATTTAATAATAATAATCATAAAAGAAATCTACAGAAAAAATTCCTTGAGATATCAGAAACCTAATACCTTGCACAAGTTTGTAAATTATAGTATGACAAAAGCTCATTATCATAAATTACCTACACTAAGCCCTCCCCATAGTATTTAGGGTAATATAACACCAGTAATAGTCCCTAAATATTCAAACTGTCTTCTACCCATTAAGCCATGCTGATTTGATGAAATGAGTTCTGTCTTAATTCATACTCATTCAAAAAATTTTCAGAACATTAAAAATTCTCTAGTATGATATACAGCAACACAGAAAAACTCAGTTTCTATCTAAAATTAAAGCCATGATGTCAACTTTTCATCAGCAGAGAGGATTTCAATGCATATGCTTGGAAAATATATGAGGCCTGAAAATGTGAAATGTGTAGAGAAATGAACTATAAAGTTACAGTAATCTCTTTCCCTTTCATTTTCTCTAGTTGCACACTCATCTTTCAGTAAAATTTTAAATGGTTAAACTAAATAATGGTATATTTTAACCATGGTGTATGCCGATATGATTGTTTTCAAGTTCTACAAACCATTATCTATACCAGGGTAATATGGGTATTATCTTATTTTTAAAATAAAATATACATATGATATGGAAATAGATTTTCTAAGTATATCAATTCATAGCCACATATTCTACTCAATGAACAGAGATAGTTCTTAAAAGCTTATTTATTAGTAAAATGCTTTTATTTTGGTGTTACCATTCTAAGGATAAAACAAGGCTCTGAAACCAAATATGAAGACCTACTAAATGCACATACTGGTTTAAAATCCAAATGTAATGCTATGTATCAAACCTCAATCTATTCAGGATAGATGATCTTTTATAAATACCTCTTAAGTACATATAGGTTCCATGTAAACTCACTATAACTTTTAGTTGCAGACATTATTTTATTACTTCTTACACATCTGCTTCATTATACCTGGCTCTTTCTCTAAAGTAGCAGACTTGACTATTTTTTTTCTATCCACAAATTAATTGCTTCTCAGTCTTCAATTACTTAATGTCTTTTTTTTTTTTTCTAATTTCAAGCCTGAAGTGAAAACTGGAAAAGCATTTTAATGGTCAGTTTATTACTTCATGATCTATAAAGGTAATACTGTCATCTATAATTTTTATAAAGAAACACTCACCATTACCACCAAAAATATGAATATCCAATTGTTCACAAAGGTACATTACAAATGTATTCACCTGAGGCAGGAGACCAATGAAAAACACTATTGGGAAACAGAGTGTAAACACTATAAAAAGAAAGAAAAGTATATTTAAAAATATTATACTATATCCATTCTTGTGTCTACTGAGAGGTCATAATTCATTTTTCTGGTCCACTGAGAGGTCATAATTAATTTTTTTAAATCCCAAATTAACATAAACTACTAGGCAATTTTTAAAAGACAGTATTTTAAATTATACATCTCAACAAAAATTGCTTGGTTAGTAAATAACATCTTTTCAATCATAAACAATACTTTTTAAAGTTATTTCAACCATTTTCACATAATAGAAACCTAAGATAACAAAACCAAAAAAAAATTATCCATTACATTTACTCCAAGAACAAAAGAATTACTATAATATTTGCTCATCATTAGCTTTATTCACTCATAATAGTCCTATCACTTTGTTTCTCAGAGCAGATAACAGCAGCAAAATAAGCTTATTAAAAACTATTTAAAGCTGTATAATTGATATATTTATCAGTAAAATGTTGATATACAAATAAATTCATTTTAAGATTAGAGATACTTTAAGATGACTCACCTATAACTAAATCCCTGGCTGATATAAACACCAGTGGATTGGTAAAAGTTATTCCATATAATTTGAACTTGGTTGCAGTCAGGTTTCTGCTACCATAATCCAAGAGCCAAATAAGACCACAACATAAGCAGAAATAAACTGGTCTACTGTAGGCAATGATACGATTATGACCCTGAAAATGAGAAAATGATATTTTTTAAAGTCAGTTTAGTTAATTTTAAGAGTCACAAATAACTACTGAGATCACTGATGGCTTCATTCTAAGGATTCATAATTTTTCCATATGGAACCCAGATTTCTGACAATCACAGAAAGGATTAACAAATATAGAGAGGAGGAAGAGTAATAGAATGAACTCTTGAGATACTGGACTGAAACAGAAGTATCAGTGTGAAGTTTTTTTGTTGTTGTTATTATTTATTTATCTATTTATTTTGAGACAGGGTCTCTCTCTGTCACCCAGACTGGAATGCAGTGGAGCGCTCACAGTTCACTGTAGCCTCGGCCTCCTGAGCTCAAGTGATCCTCCCGCCTCAGCCTTCCAAGTAGCTGGGACTACAGGCACACATCACTGCGCCTGTTTAATTTTTTTAGAGATAGAGTTTCGCCATGTTGCCCAGGCTGGTCTCAAACTCCTGGTCTCAAGTGATCTGCCCACACTGGGCTTCCATAGTCTCATTATTTTTAATATGCATACAGACAGATATAGGAATAGGTTATATATATGTATACATGTGTGTATATATGTACATACATACATACACCTCCTAGCTTTATCCACTAAGAGGACCTAGATGCAATGAGATTCTAGCAATAATGATTACTAGCAACCAGATCTTACTTTATAAATACCATTACCTACCAAAAAAAGTTGGGGGGGGGGGGCTCCATAGAGAAAAGACTGGTTTCTGGCTACGACAGGGAAAGTATAAGATGACCCTGGAACATATTGTTGTGACAAAAAGGTAGAAAGTACTTAAAGAATGACAGAGATATGTCAAAAGGACACAGAAAGCAGTGTGATGGACTCCCAATGGCTAAATCAGGGACAATTTGAGCATCAAAATAAATACTACCAGTAACATTATAGTCCATTGAATAAAATAATCAATTTATCCACACCAATATATACATACATATATAAGAAAGAGGGGAAAGCTCTTCCTTATAGTATTAATAAAAGGTCAACTAATAAATGTAGAAGGAATGATGGGATGAGAAAAATCATCATTTAGCAACCAATAAGTAACTGAATCAGGCAAGAAACGTCAGTAGATACTAAAACAACTGGATAGAAATTTATGGAGGACACATATACAGTCTCAAGGTATCTCTCCATGAGGTATTTATTTTATTTATTTATTTGAAGTATTTATTATCTGTAAGAGAAAAACAGTAACATTACAGTAGAGTACTGGTTCTTAAGGAAGTAGGAGGGGGTTTTGCTCCCCAGTGCACATATGGGAATCTGGACACATTTCTGTTGTTACAGTTGGGGAAGTGGTGCTACCAGCATTTAGGAGGTAGCACCAGAGAGGATGCCAAACATCCTACAATGCATTGGACAGCATCCCCCACCCTCAAACAAAGAATTAGCTGGCCAAAATGTTAATACTGCGGAGATTTCAGACACCCTGCAGACAATACTCTTAACCAGAAGATCAAACTTAACATCACTAGTAAAAGGATAAATCAATATGTGCTTCCTAATACGATGTACTTTTGTAGTATTCCTACTTTAAAAAGCATGGCCTTATCAAATCAGAAAGAAACATCATCAGCACCATAAGACAGGGTGAAAAAATAAAACTTAAAAAACATTTTTTAAAAGAAAAAAACATCAGACAAACTCAAATTAAGGGATGGTCTATAAAATAACTGGCCTATATCCATCAAAAATTTCAATATAATGAAAGATAGTTACCGAAGAATTGCTCCAGATTAAAGGAGATTTAAGAGACCAAACATAATCAGGGACTTTCTTTGCCAATGAAGACAATAGGCAAAATCTATTTGAGTAAGATCTACATATTAGAAGACAGCATTGTATCAACATTAATATTCTAATTTTGATAATTATCTTGAATTAACATAAAGGAATATCTTTGTTTCTAAGAAACACACACTGAGACACTTAGAGGTAAAGGGGCATCATGTCAGCTAGCACAGAGAAAGAAGGAAAAAAGATCACGTGCTAGAAAGGGATTAAGCAAATATCATAAATGTTAACATATGGATCTGGATGAATGGTATCTGAAATTCTTTGTACTACCCTTGCAACTTTAAGTTTGAAATTAGGCCAAAATAAAAAGTTAAAAAGCAATGTTTCCATATATTATTGCACTTCAAAAATATTCTTGCAATATAGTAAACATAATCAGTCAAAAAAAAAAAAAAAACTTGCCTCTTTGTTTCATTTTGCTCATCCATTCCCATTATTCATTATTCCAGCGAAAGGATTAAAAAAATTATATTCAAGGAAAAAAATCATAAACTATTCTTGAAGTCTGTTTTTGAACTACTTTAAATAGAATATCCTTTGTTCTATTAAAAACTCAACGTACATCTAAAATTGGATTCCACTTCACAATACATAGTGCTAGGCAGATAATATTTTTGTCTAAAGTCACAAAGTGAGTAACAAAGTTTTTATTCAATGGTCTTAACACCAGACTCATGTATTACTTCTTTATTCTTGCTCCTAATGGTACTCAAGTGAAGTTCTTCCTACATTAAAATTATATTTTCAATACTTATTCATAAGCTATTATTCAAAATTTATTAAACATAAATAATAATGAGTTTATAAGAACCATGTCTACTCCCTGAAACAGACTGTCAAACAATGAATTATTATGCTCATTTCCAACCAAGTTTAGAGTCCACAAGTACAATGTCATTTTATTTCAAGCTAACAAAACACCTGTATTTCTAGTAGTGTGTCAAAACATTGATGAGGAAAATAGTAACATAAATTTTAGTTCAGTTTGATGCATTCCAAACAAAACAAAACAAAAAAACAAAAACAAAACCACAAATGCTATGATAAATGTTAACGACCTACAATGTACAGCCATATTAAGAGTGACTTACATGTCTGGGAGAAGAAGAATCTGGTTGAACACTCTAAAAATGAAACAGAAAGATAAATTACACTCTTGAAGTCTTGCTAATTTTACAACCAACTTTCAAAATGCCTGAAATGATCTTAAGTAAATATTCCACAACCACAAAATGACCTATATTAATAATTCTGTTCCAGAGATGAAACATCAGCTCCAGATACCAGTGTCACTTTGATATTAAAAACATCTCAAATCTTTCCTAATAAGAGTCAGGAAATAAGATTATTTATTATTTATTTATTTGTATCTATCTTAATGTTTCTGCAATAGCATATGATAGATCCATCTTACTGTTTGGCTTATTGTTATAGACAAGTGTAGTTAAGGTATACTACATACAAGTATAGCATTTCTCACAGGACATTATTCATTCAGGAAATATACAATAATAGGGGTTTGCTTATAACAACAATTCTAGTTCTGCCCATAAATTCCAAGCTTACTAAATAATTCAATGGTATTTGTAATAAAGATATTATCTGCATTTTCATATCAAAATAATCAAATAAGTAAAGCTGTATCCTTTTAAGAGACTTCATTAACTTCCCATAAAAATGTTCAGAAGGTATTATGCAGCTACGTCCCTAATCATGACTTTTCTCCCAAGTTTCAGTTCATTTCTGATGGCATACCATACAATTTCACTACGATTGTCTAGCACCACCCTACCATTCGACATTGGGCCGAGCTGAGTTTGGCATTTGGCCCTTGGCTAGATTGGACTCCAGATAATCCATAAACTCTTTTAATCACAACACCTATCTTCTAAAAGCTTCTGTTCTTGTCTTTCTTATTCCTGTTTATGATATTATTATTCTTCTTGTCAACTAGTTGCAAAAATCTGTCACCTTTTACCTTTTCCATATTTAACCACATTAACCTGAAAGCAGTGGACAAAATTAATTGGACCATGGAGACACCAGAGCCAGAAAACGAATTTAAATGATTTAAGGCACTAAAGGTATAGTACAAGAATGACAACCAGTAATTTTAATACAGAATCATTAAATGTTATCAAAGGGACTGAGTTACTTGTTATTAGGGATCAAGGAGGAAGGAGCGGAGACTCTAAGATTTTTAGTTGGTGTATCACTGCCAAAAGCAAAGATATTGGGAAAGAAAAATTAACCAGGAGATGATTAATTTGCTATTTTTAAAATGTCTGTTAGATATATAGGAATAAAGCTTGCAAAAGAGGTGAAGACTTTGAGATATAAATCTGGACATAACTCATACACAAAGTCAACAAATAAAGTAATAAAAAAGGATGACTTCAATGCCAAGGAACTGTAAACCGAGAAGATAACCACATAAAATCCTAGAGAATTCTCATAAATTAAGCAGTTGAAAGAAGAAAGAGGGATCAACAAAGGAAAAGAGAGTCATCTGAAAAATGCAAGAAGCATGAGGGTGGTATAAAGTCACAGATCAAAAATGAGAAGAATATCAAAATGGAAGAGTATCCATAGGTATTAAATGATGTACCATTCATAAAGCACGGAGACTTAAGAAAATCAATTTAGCAATTAGATTGATCAGTAGCAACCACAAAGACTATAATGTCAGTACTGTAATGAGGAAAGTATGGACGGGTCTTAAAGAAATAAAGCAGATGACCTAGGCTTACTCCACATGTCTAGCTATAAATGGAGAGAGAAAAAAAAGGATGGACAGTTGTTAGTAAACACAGAACTACGTGAATGGTTTTCCAGCTGTGGGAGGGCTCCTCTTCAAGGAGAACTACAAACCACTGCTCAAGGAAATAAGAGAGGACGCAAACAAATGGAAAAACATTCCATGCTCATGGATAGGAAGAATCAATATTGTGAAAATGGCCATACTGCCCAAAGTAATTTATAGATTCAATGCTATCGCCATCAAGCTACCACTGACTTTCTTCACAGAATTAGAAAAAACTACTTTAAATTTCATATGGAACCAAAAAAGAGCCCATACAGCCAAGACAATCCTAAGCAAAAAGAACAAAGCTGGAGGCATCACACTACCTGACTTCAAACTCTACTACAAGGCTTCAGTAACCAAAACAGCATGGTACTGATACCAAAACAGATACAAAGACCAAAGGAACAGAACAGAGGCCTCAGAAATAACACCACACATCTACAACCATCTGATCTTTGACAAATCTGACAAAAATGGGGAAAGGATTCCCTATTTAATGAATGGTGTTGGGAAAACTGGCTAGCCAAATGCAGAAAACTGAAACTGGACCCCTTCCTTACACCTTATACAAAAATTAACTCAAGACAGATTAAAGACTTAAACATAAAACCTAAAACCATAAAAACCCTAGAAGAAAACCTAGGCAATACCATTCAGGACATAGGCATGGGCAAACACTTCATGGCTAAAACACCAAAAGCAATGGCAACAAAAGCCAAAATTGACAAATGGGATCTAATTAAACTAAAGAGCTTCTGCACAGCAAAAGAAACTATCATCAGAGTGAACAGGCAACCTACAGAATAGGAGAAAATTTTTGCAAGCTATCTATCTGACATACAGCTAATATCCAGCATCTACAAGGAACTTAAATTTACAAGAAAAAAAAGTCCCATCCAAAATTGGGTGAAGGATATGAACAGACACTTCTCAAAAGACATTTATGTGGCCAAA
Organism: Theropithecus gelada; assembly: GCF_003255815.1. Classification (NCBI taxonomy): domain Eukaryota; kingdom Metazoa; phylum Chordata; class Mammalia; order Primates; family Cercopithecidae; genus Theropithecus; species Theropithecus gelada. Next base: position 72,400,142 of record NC_037675.1, on the reverse strand, counting down.
AAACATATGAAAAAAAGCTCATCATCAATGGTCATTAGAGAAATGTAAATCAAAACCACAATGAGATACCATCTCACGCCAGTTAGAACGGCAATCATTAAAGTCAGGAAACAACAGATGCTGGAGAGGATGTGAAGAAATAGGAAAGCTTTTACACTGTTGGTGGGAGTATAAATTAGTTCAACCATTGTGGAAGACAGTGTGGCAACTCCTCAAGGATCTAGAACCAGAAATACCATCTGACCCAGCAATTCCATTACTGGGTATATACCCAAAGGATTATAAATCATTCTACTATAAAGACACATGCACATGTATGTTTATTGTGGCACTGTTCACAATAGCAAAGACTTGGAACCCACTCAAATGCCCATCAATGATAGACTGGATAAAGAAAATGTGGCACATATACAACATGGAATACCATGCAGCCATAAAAAAGGATGAGTTCATGTCCTTTGCAGGGACATGGATGAAGTTGGAAACTATCATTCTCAGCAAACTAACACAAGAACAGAAAACCAAACACTGCATGTTCTCACAAGTAGCAGTTGAACAATGAGAACACATGGACACAGGCAGGGGAACATCACACACTGGGGTCGTCAGAGGAGGGGAAGTAGGGGAGGGATAGCATTAGGAGAAATATCTAATGTAGATGACGGGTTGATGGGTGCAGCTAACCACCATGGCATGTGTATACCTATGTAACAAATCTGCACATGTATCCCAGAACTAAAAGTATTAAAAAAAAAAATCTACTACTATTAAAAAAAAAAAAAAAAGAATGCTGGTTCTTATTTTAACAAATACAGTTTTCTTTTAGGCCGGGCGTGGTGGCTCATGCCTGTAATCCCAGCACTTTGGGAAGCTGAGGCAGGCGAATCACAAGGTCAGGAGTTTGAGACCAGCCTGACCAACATGATGAAACCTCGTCTCTACTAAAAATACAAAAATTAGCCAGGCATGGTGGCATGTGCCTGTAATCCCAGCTACTCAGGAGGCTGAGGCAGGAGAATTGCTTGAACCTGGGAGGCGAAGGCTGCAGTGAGCCAGATCGTGCCATTGCACTGCAGCCTGGGCGACACAGCAAGACTCCATCTCCAAAAAACAAAACAAAACAAACAAAACAAATACAGTTTATTTTAATATAAAAAATTTGTTTTTAGGAAGTTCTAATTTACATACAATTATTTTTAAGGTTTATATCCCCCTTTGGCTCTCTACACAATCTTGTGTAAACATCCAAGAAAAGTAAGCCTAAAAATAATTATCTTACTATAATTCAGTAATTACTACAAAATCCTCTGCCTTTTAACATAAATATAATTCCATAGCATAAAAAGACGAGATGCTGGTACCTTAAGCAGTGAGTATTGACAGCTGGCTATGACAAGGCAGAACTGGAAGACCCAGATATCTCTGAAGAATCCTTGTATGAGAAGAATAGATCCCAAAAAGGCCACGAGAATAGCCAGGATGACAGCTAACACATTTTCCAGGATCTCACGATTTCTACAGATAGAAAAACTTATGAGTAAGTATATCATAAGTATAAGAAATTAACCAAATGGAAAAAAGGGAAGACATAAATATGAAGTTCCTAATATGCCAGATGTCTTTTTGGTACTGAGTTTGAACAAGGTTTTAGATCATACTGAAAACAAACTAGTTTCATGTGGACACAACATGAATTCTTATACACAAATAAAACATGCTACAATGAATTCCAATTACATAATATAGTTTTAAATTTCTATTTTAAAAATGTTACTCTCCTTAATATCTGCTTTTCTATTCTATTTGTTGCAAAATAGTTAACAAACTTGGATGGCAAATAAAATACGTACACAAAGAATCACATTATGTTTAAAAACCAAAATCTCTAGTTTCTAGAAAATTAAATTTAAAACATTTGTTACATGGCAAAATTGTAACAAAATTCTGGCACTAAGTGATTTCACTTCCCCCATCTCTCAGTCATCTGAAAGAATTAGAAAATTCACTTATTAGAATTATTTAAATATGGGCTCTTACATATCTTGAAAATGAAGGTAGTGACAAAGACCTCTATCTGCTTCTATTAAACTTCCTAAGACAATTCTATACTTCATTAAACTGACATTGAAAGAGAAACAATATGATGCTCGAGAGAGATATATATAGCAATGAAGATTATTTTTATGTCATACACACACAAGAATCTATCTCATTACTTCTTTGGAAATTTTATTCACAAAATGTTATACAAACACATCCTTTAGTATTTCCCTAAAATACTTTTAAGTCATATTTTTAAAGACTATTAAAAAATGAAAAAATGCTCAGCACATCTCGTACATAAAGAAAGCAGGACACAAAACCATGGGCACAGCAGGATATAAGTTGTGCTATTAAAAAATTAAACATATAGGTTAAAAAAGACAATATACCAAAAATGATATTACTAATAACGCTTCTCTCCATGGAATAATTATGGTTTGCTTCTGTCAAAACTTTGTACATATTTAAATTTTCTACAATAGTTAAGGAATTACTTTTATAATCATAAAAAAACTTAACAAATGTATTAACCCAATCCCATATTTATCACAATCAACTGGGCCTAAAAATAAAATTCATAAACATCTTTGTACTACTTCATTTAATGGTTCTACCAGATAAAAAAGTTCAACAGTATTTCCAAATCAATAAATTACTGGCATTTCCATTTGATTTTAGGTGGCAGTTATGCAATTTCAGGTTTGCTAAAATTTGATGACCTCTTTTCAATTCTGGGCCTGCCTGAATAGTGCCTCCCTTGTCATTGAACAGGTATTGTCTTTGGATTTTTAAAAATTTTCAATTTTGATGAGTCCAATGTATCAATTTTTTTTTTAAATGATCTTGGTTTTGGTGTCAGAGTCAAGTAATTTTGCCTAATCCAAGTTCATAAGAGTTTTCTCCTATGTTTTCTTTTTTTATTAGAAGTTTTGTTTTAGGTTTCACATTTAAGCCTATGATGTATTTTCATAATGTGGCACAAGGTAAGGCTACAAGTTCTTTATTTCTGTTTATTTTTGAGATGGGGTCTTGCTATGTTGCCCAGGCTGGCCTCAAACAATCCTCTCACCTCAGCCTCTTGAGCACACACCTCTGCGTCCATTTCTATTTTTTCGCATATGGAAATCCAATTGTTCTACTACCATTTGTTGAAAAGGCTATCCTTTCTCCATTTCATTCATTTGAATATTATTTTGATGCCATCTGGGCCTAGAGTTTTCTTTTTGGGAAAGTTTCTAAACTACAATTTCCACTTATTTAATAGATGTAAGACAATTAAGGTCATGTACTTCTTTCAGAATGAAATTTCATAATTTGTCTTTGAAGAAATTTGTCCGTTTGTCCAATGTTGAATTTATTTGCATGTAGCTGCTCATATCATTCTCTAATTATCATTTAATGCCTGTAGAGTCTGTAGTCATATCATAACTCACATTCCTGATATTGGTAATCTATGTCTTTCCTCTCCTTTTTTTTTTCTGCCCAGGCTGGCTAAAGGTTTATCAACTGATGTTCTCAAATTTTTCATTTCCTTGATTTTCTTTATTATTTCTGTTTCCTCATTTAATTGTTTTGTTCCTTACTATTACCTTCCTTCTGTTTACTTGGGCTTATGTGCGCTTGTTCTTCTAGTAAGTGGAAGGTGAAGTCACTGATTGGAGACCTTTGTTTTCTAATCTAGGTGTTTAGTGCTATAAATTTTCCTAAGTACTGCAGGTTAGTGGCATTCCCAAAATTCAGATATGGTGTGTTTTCACTTTCATTTAGCCCGAAATACTAATTTATCTCTTGACATCTTCTCTAATCGATGGGTTATTTAGAAGTGTTTAGTTTCCAAATATTTGGGGATTTTCCAAGGTTCTATTTGTTATTAATTTACCATTTAATTCACTATGTATGACTGGATAGTGGACCTTTTAAAATTTAATAACTCTTGTATTATGGCTCAAGATGTGACCTATCTTAGTAAATGTTCCGTGAGCACTTAGAAAAATGTATACTCTCTTGTTACGGATGCAGTGTTCCATAAATGTCAACCAATTTAGGCTGGTTGATAATACTGTTCAAGTTCACTATATCCTCACTGATTTTCTAAATAATTATTCTATCAAGTATTTAAAGAGAACTGCTGAAATCACCTATAACTGTGATTTGTCTATTTCTCCACTTCTATTAGCTTTTGCTTTATGAATTCTGAAGCTCTGTTTCAGGTGTACAAACATTTAGGACTGTTAAATCCTGTGGATTAATTGACTCCTTATCACTATGAAATGGGCTTCTTCACCCTTGGTAATATTCTTTGTTCTGGAGTCTACTTTATCTGACTTTAAAACAGCCAGTACAATAAGCCTTTTGTTAATGTTAGCATGGTATATCTTTTTCCATCTTTTAACCTGTTTGTTTTTATTTTATTTTGGTACAAAATAAAATAAGTATTTGGTCTATGTTGCCCAGGCTGGTTTCGAAAACTGGGCCTCAAGAGATCCTCCCACCTCAGACTTCCAAAGTGCTAGGATCATAGGCATAAGCCACCACACTGTCCTCTGTTTTTATATTTAAAGTACCTTCCTTGTAGGCAGCTTGGAGTTAAGTGTTGTTCTTTTTTATATAATCTGCCAATTTCTGACTTTTTCTGACTCTATCATCTTGTCATTTGTTTCCTATTTGTCTCATCTATTCTCTGATCTTTTTCCACCTTATTGATTAACAGTAATTTTTATAATCTATCTTATCTCCTTTTTGACATATTAGCTACAACTGTTTTGTTATTTTAGTGGTTTCCTTACGATAGGTTTTGGTAAGAATTTTTAAAAATATGTTCATAGAGACAGAGTCTTACTAGGTTGCCAAGGCTGGCCTCAAACTCCTAGGCTCAAGTGATCCTCCTGCCTCTGCCTCCCAAAGTGCTGGGATTACAGGTATAAGCCACTGCGACTGGCTTAGGGTTTACAATATACATTTATGACAGTCTACCTTCAAGTGATGATCACTTCACATATAAGAAACTTAAAATAGTATGCTTTTATTTCTCCCCTCTCTGCCTTTATGCTATTATCATAAATTTTACTTTTACATGTTATAAACCAAAGCATTGTTATTTTCGTTTAAACAGTCGGTTATCTCTTAAAGAAACTTACTAATAAGAAAAAATATTTTATATTTATCCATGTAGTGACTTACCATTTCTATTTATCTTTGTTCCTTTGGGTAGACTTATATTTCCATCTGAGATCACTTTCCTTCTGCCTGAAAGACATCCTCCAACATTTTTTGTAGTGTGGGGCTGCTCATAAAGAATTCTTCCCATTTTTTTCTGATCTGAAAATGTCTTTATTTCACTTTGGTTTTTAAAAGGTATTTTTGCTATGTATAGAACTGTAGGTTGACAGGGTTTCTTTCTTTTCAGTACTTTAAAGATGCTCCTCTATTGTCTTTTCACTTCATTATTTCCAACAATAAAAAGGATGTCTTCTTTATCCTTGCTCCTCTTTTTTTCTCTTGCAATTTTAACAATTTTATCACTGGTTTTGAGTAGTTGTGTGCCTTGGTGTAGTTTTATTCAAGTATTTTATGCTTTGAGGTTCACTGGGCTTCCTGAATGTGTATTCATAGTTTTCATCAAATTTGGAAAGTTCCCCACCCTTATTTCTTCAAAATCTTTTGTCTCCTTGTTTCCTCTTGTAGTTGTCCCACAGCTTTTTCTCATTTTGTTTTCATACTCTTTTCACCGGGTACAGTGGACTCTTGTTTCATTCTGGATAGTTTCCATTACTATGCCTTCAAGTTCACTAATCTTTTCTTCTACAAGGTGCAATCTACCATTAATCCCATCCAGTGTATTTTTCATCTCGGGGATTATAGTTTTCAACTCTGTAAGTTTGATTTGGGACTTTTAAAAGTATCTTCTATGTCCGTAGTTAACTTTTTAAACATATGGAAAGCAGTTATAACTGTTTTAATGTCCTTGTCTGCTAATTCTAATATCTATGCAAGCTACAGTTTAGTCTCAACTGACTTATTATTCTTGTTACAGGTCATTTTCTCATTTCTTTGTACAGCTGGTCATCTTTGACTGAATCCTAGACATTGTGAATCTTAACTTGTTGGGAGCTGGGTATTTCTGGATTTCCATAAATCTTCTTAGATTTTATGTTACTTGGAAACCGTTTGATCCCTTCAGGTCTTGGTTTTATGACTTGTTAGGTGGGTGTGAAGTAGTGCTCCTGCTAGGGCTAATTATTCCCCACTTTTAAAGATCTTCCTGATTATTCTACATAAGGCACCATAAAATATGAACCCTAAACATCTCCAATCTGGCTAGATACACTATTCCTAGTGCTGTGTGATTGCCAGTAACTGCTCCCCTGTTCCTTTTCACGTGGTTCTTTCCCTGGCCTCAAACAGTTTCCTCACATACAGGAACTTACCCATACTCTGCCAAACAGTCGAGGCAACTCAATGCAGATCTCTAAGGTTCTCTCTCTAAGCAGCTCTCTCCTCTCTGACAGTCTGTCCTATGGGCTCTAACTGCCATAGTCTCCCTGCACTTTCAGTTCTATCTCCTTAACTCAGGAAGTTGGCTGGACTCTACTTCAGTTCTCCCTATCTTGCAGCCTAGAAACTCTCTCAAAGCATTAAGCTGGGGCAACTGTAGAGCTCATGTTATTTGTTGTCATCTCTCAAGAATCACTGTCCTTTTTTCCTCATCTCCAATGTCTTGAAAACCACTGTTTCATGTACTTTGTCTATTTTTGGTTGTTTCACATGGGATGATAAATTCAATCCTGTTACTCTATGTTGATTGGAAGCAGCTGTTGGTCACCAAGTTTGTAATACAGTAGACTCATGTGTTTGCCATTAAGGTAGCAGTGTTAAGAAACCCGGAAACAGAAGTTTCCTCTTATAACTGTTATATAGAACTTTGCATCATATTACCCATAACCTTAAGACCATCAACACCTCATATTCTTTGGCTTTTGAGTAGCAGTTGTATGAGTCTAACTGATTAACAAAAATAATTTCTTTGTATAAAGATATTGAAATTGCAACCAAAACATTTTTAATGGATTTAAGACAGTCAATGTTTAGAAGCCCTATTACCTTAACTTTTATCTCAAGAGGACAAAATCAGAAAACATCTCCCAACATGATAACCTAAAAACCTGGACACTTCACCTTAAAAATAAAATCTGCATATATCATTAATATCACACTATAATCTCACCTATCAAACAGGGCCAAAAGTGTGAGTCTGTCAAAGTTAATGCCGATCCACAGCTGGGGTAGAATCCAAAAGCGATAATAGTGTTTAACCTTTTGGGCAGCTTCTTCTGTTGGGCCATACGTAGCTGCCAAGTCAGGGCTTAGATCAATGTCCTGTTGCTCCAACAAATCTGTATCAATGGTCAATAGTCTATTCAACCGAATCTGTGGGAGAGAGAGCTAAAAGAAAGTCAGCATTGAAAGGCTTAAAATATCTTCAATATTTATTTGTTTGTTCAAAATAAAATATCTTCATAATTCAAGAGTTACTCAGTTAGCTTATCAGTTATCTAAGCCCCTTAATTTTCTTCTCTAATACACTTTTTTTTTTGACATGGAGTCTCATCTGTCACCCAGGCTGGAGTATAGTGGCGCGATCTCGGCTCACTGCAACCTCTGCCTCCCTGGTTCACACAATTCTCTGCCTCAGCCTCCCGAGCTGCTGGGATTACAGGTACCTGCCACTATGCCCGGCTAATATTTTTTCTATTTTTTGTAGAGACGGGGTTTTACCATCTCGGCCAGGCTGGTCTTGAACTCCTGACCTTGTGATCCACCCGCCTCGGCCTCTCAAAGTGCTGGGATTACAGGCGTGAGCCACTGCGCCCAGCCTACTCTTTATGAATATGTTATCACTACCAGAAACTATAGAAGGTGACAATAAAAAGCGAACTAAAACAAAATTAATTAATCAATAAATCTTTTGTAAATAATTGACTAGAAAGTGTTTAAAATCTTAAGATTTTTCTCAGGGAATGCTTAAGAAAAAATCTTAAGATTTTATAACCGTATAGCTAGTGAATCCATTAAAACCACTTACTGTGAATCCTTAGTGGCTTCTCTTCTCCCTGTCACAATTTATAGCCTTTTCTCCTTAAGCTTTGAACCTCATTATCAGTGTTAAATCTGAGCTCCACTGCATTGGATCCAATGGCAGCAACTCTCATTTCTTCCCATAGTCTCTCATCATTGTTGTTACTATATTTCCAAATCCCTCTGTTTTTTTGTTTGTTTTGGCAAGCTGCTCACCTGAGGCTATACAAATTACTACACTACATTTCTTTTAACTTCAACTCAACCATTCATCAGTTTACCAGTTTTCTTTTCCTCAGAAAGCATCAAAAGTTGACTGTATCTGGCACAGCACTAGGCAGCATTTTGCTATCTCAAGGTTCCCATACCATTTAAAAGTAGAAAACAATAAAACAATCATCTTCCCATGTTTGCTTTCCTATGGAGTTTCCTGGAATACACTATAGACAAAAAGTAGGGACAGTTTTTACTTTTCAAACACGTATCTGGGTATACTTGAGAAAATTTACTTCCAATATATAACACAGTCATTTCTATCTCTAAGCACTGACAAATACTTTCCAAAATACTTTTTAAAATACTCTATCCCAAGGCTTCTTAACCTTGTACTTTGGTTTCTTATCAAAGGACTTAGAAAAAGAGAGCAACTGGAGGACAGCAAAGTGATTTTGCCATATTTTCAAAACATTTTTTTGTAACTTCATCAATTTTATGGCTTTTATAGCTCTCTATAAAAATATATATTTCAGATTTAATCTGAAAATTTATCATGTTGTAAAAATAAAGAAAAACCTACCACATCATGTGGATAAAATCGAACTGAGGTAGAACTGGATACATGAGAATCTGTGTCACTAAAATAAAATAAAAAAGACTTTAGGGAACAAACAGTTTGTCAAACAGAAAGAAAAATATATCCTTTAACAATCACATGAGATTCACATATCTTCACTTTTCCATGTTAACTTCAAAATGCAAAATAGCATTTTCCTAGAGTCGTGATAAGAGCATAGCCTCTGGGTCAGTGACTACATTCAAATCTCTTCAACTGAATGAGATCTTGGACAAGTTACCTACCCTCTTCATACTTCCGTTTCGTCTTCAGTAACATATGACAATAGTATCTATCTATATCACAAGGTTCTTGTGAAAGTGTTTAAATGAGATAATCCAAAGAAAGCAATAAACATACTGCCAGAAGCCAGTAAAGACACAATAAATTTAAGTATAATGTAATAACCTACAACATAATTCAGTTTCCACAGTTCAGTTATGTTTGGATTTCAAAACTTGAGGCTTTACCACATTTATGGTGTAAGGAATTGTTCTCTTGAACTACATTAAACATAGTAACAGCATTTCTATCCCTCCATCCTCCTACTGTTTCCGTTGTTACAGAATCAGGGTAACAGTCCAATTTAATAATTTTTTGAGAGGGTGAATTCTGAAACTAGACCAAAAGAGCTTAAAGAGCATAGTTATCTATATGTTCTACTTTTTTAGCATGTGAAGCTAAATGACTGCAATATTTTAGTGCTTCAAATGGTCCCTCAAAACAAAAAAATAAGTAAACAGCCCACAGATGTCTAACATTTAAATAGATGTGATCTATTATTAAACGGAAGTCCTAAAATAAGAATCAATAACTCTTGAGGGGAAAGAAAGCTAATTAATCAAGAACAGGTTTCAAAGTGCAATTTGAATAGATAAGCAATAAGATCAAAATTTCAGAAAACAAACATTTTAACACCTTCTAAAACTATAATTGTGTTATATGATCAAGATTTCTAATTTATTTGCTCTTCTCCTGACTTCATTATCTTACAAATTCCTTCGGGGGGGGGGGTGGGAAGAAACTAAAGGTAACATATGAGACATATTTTAAGAAATTCTTCCTTAAAGCCAGTAAAAGAAATTTTAAACAAAATGAAAGTTGATTATTTAAAAAGGTACCTGACCAAACACTTAGAAGGAATTAAAATTTTAAAATTACATAAAGAAAGAGAACTGACAGGCTTGAACTTAGTTATGTAAGAACTTATAAGAAGAGTAAGTCCTGATTAGCTTTTATACATTATACAATATATAGAGAACATGAAATTTACAATTAAATTTGACACTGTGGGAAAACACTGTGCCCCTATAAGATCTTTGGGATATCTTTTTTTTTTTTTTTTTTTTTTTTTTTTTTTTTTTTGAGACGGGGTCTCGCGCTGTGTCACCCAGGCTGGAGTGCAGTGGCGCGATCTCGGCTCACTGCAAGCTCCGCCTCCCAGGTTCACGCCATTCTCCTGCCTCAGCCTCCGAGTAGCTGGGACTACAGGCGCCCGCCACCACGCCCGGCTAGTTTTTTTTTTGTATTTTTAGTAGAGACGGGGTTTCACCATGTTAGCCAGGATGGTCTCGATCTCCTGACCTTGTGATCCACCCGCCTCGGCCTCCCAAAGTGCTGGGATTACAGGCTTGAGCCACCGCGCCCGGCCGATCTTTGGGATATCTTGATTTAGTTTTTAAAACACAGAATAGCTTTTGTTTTAAAAATAATACTTTCTTTTTTCCATAGCAAAAAAAAATCTACCTTAAGTTTTTAGAAACAAATGCACTATGACAAATTATTAGAGTAAATATAAAGATGTTTTCAAAATAACTTTTATATCTGACCTGGTGACTACAGTTAACAATGCACTGTATAGTTGAAAATCACTAAGAGAGCAGATTTAAGTGTCCTCACCACTAACAAGATTATAAGTATGTGAGGTAATACATGTTAATTTTAGCTCAATTTAGCCAATGTATACAGTATTTCAGAACATCAGGTTGTATGTCATAAATATTTATAATTTTTATTTGTCAGTTAGCAACATTAAACAATTATAAAAAACAAAAAAAATTAACTTTTATAGTTCTAGGCTTAAAAACATTAAACATGGCAAACATATGAAAGTACATACACTCCTAATATGACTTCACACATACCAGATATTGGATGCTCTTCTTGCTGCTGGTTCAAAATTCACAAGTGACATATCACAGCCACCAGTCTCATACAGCGTAGAAGAGAACTTACCTAGCAAATAAATGATTATTTTAAAAAGCCATTAGAATACTCAGAATTTTCCCTTCACGATATACTAAATTTCATAAGTTTTTACATCCTAAGAAAACATACCATAACCTTTATAAAAAAATATTTTTAAAACAATAATCTGCATGTAATTCAGCATGATGTGAGTTGAAAAGGAATGTTGGACAGTAGGCTAAAACATCGACATACAAAATCAGGTATTAAAAGGAAGGGACTTAAGTCAGCTTTGCAATATCAATGTCTTTTTTCTTTTTCCCACAGCACATTCTCTATTCAGGTGATCATATGAATGAATTTAACGTTTAAAAATCACCTGACAACTACTTGCAGGGGGTGAGTAGCCATTTGCAAAGCTTCTTAAGTTTGAAATAGCTCAAACTACAAGCCCACAAAATCGTGCGACTGCATTCTGAGCTGTGTTTCTAAGAAGAAAAGTGTCCAAGTGTATCTAAGAAAGGTCAGTGAATTGAAAGAGCTAGTATTGCTGGTGATAATTAAATTATATTATTTAATGAACATTACTTGTATGTTTCTACCACAAGAGCACTACGAAACATTTAGAAACAGCAATTGCTATAACCAAGTATCACTATGAAACTGACAAAAGCTTTAAAAATCATATTGATTGCAAATGTTGCATATGAATATAGATTTTTTTAATTCTCTTAAGATGAACTTTATAATATCAAATGATTTCTGATAATGAAATTTTAAAACTCCACATACTGCCTGAGATGTATTCTTCCCCTTTGAGGATCTATGGTAGCCATATTGGTGATGAAAAGGGAGCATAAATTAATTAATATAAATTTCCACGAGGGCAATGAAATGAGGTGTACAATTCTGCAACAACTTTGTCTAGTCCAGGGTGCTTTTTGAGTATTTATGAGGTTTTTATTTTATTAGCTGGAATTAATGAGGTTAAAAATAGGAATCTTTTTTTTCTTTTTTTTTGAGATGGAGTCTCACTCTGTCACCCAGGATGGAGTACAGTGGTGCAATCTCGGCTCACTGCAAGCTCCGCCTCCCGGGTTCACGCCATTCTCCTGCCTCAGCCTCCCAAGTAGCTGGGACTACAGGCACCTGCCACCACACGGGCTAATTTTTTGTATTTTTAGTAGAGACAGGGTTTCACCATGTTAGCCAGGATGGTCTTGATCTCCTGACCTCGTGATCCGCCTGCCTCGGCCTCCCAAAGTGCTAGGATTACAGGCGTGAGCCACCACCCCTGGCCAAAAATAGGAATTTTAAAGGGCAATGTTGACTTGATGGCAAGGCTAAAAGTCAGATTTTTTTCCATGCCTACAATGCAAAGAGTGTGCAATAAGGATTTTTTATTTAAGTGAAATGCTTGAAAAAACGCTAGTAAAAGGACTCTATAATGTACTAATATGACTAAGGGTTTACAGAACATCTCAAGCATTACTTCATTCTTTAAAATGACTAGAACCAGAAAAAAATAACAATTTGAATTATTTGAGTATGTTCTATGGATCATAAAAGTTATGGTGTTTTCTGTAGCCACATTTTTTTTTTTTTTTGTCAGAATAATATATTCTTGAGATAAGTTGGGGAAAAAAAGGTTTTCTATGAAATGCTCAGTTCATTTGCTGTCTTTTTTCAAGATGTGAATTATTTAAGATGCCCCCCACCCCCGTCTTTAAGTCATAAGTCATTCATCCTTAGCACCTCTAATAGAAACTGGATTAGTGAGCTAAAATGAAATGATACAAGCTGTCAACTTGGCTACTTCTTAGATGTATCACTTTTTTAAAGTGGTAGGGTGAATTACAGAAGTTGCTACCAAAAGAAATTTAAAATACTGGCTCACTTAAAATTAAAAAATTTTTTAATTGTAGTTTTTTATGCTCTGTTCTGTATTCATTTATTGGATAGTCAATAATTAACGGTGCTATCATAATTAAACTTACATTAAGAGAAAAAAGAAATATCTGCTCAAAATCACGGATTGCATAAATGCAGAATTATTATTAACTACATTAAATGACTAAATCATAGATTAACAAAGAGCAAAGTGCTTGGTTACTCCATGTGAAACTCAGTAAGAACAGAACGCATAAATGTATTGTCATAACATACTTTATACGTATTTTAGAAATAAGTTAATTCTGTATTCAGTAGAACTTAAACTGTCGTAGTATTTCTCACCATTTAAGCTTTCCAAAGGATTTTTATTAATATATACGTTCTGTTCTTGGTATACTAAAAATAATATGTATCTGTAACAAAATCAGCTAAAGATATTATCTTTGTAATTTTCAAATGAAACAGTAAAAGAATATGTCATTATACTACCATGTTTTCTTTTATGTATAAATATCTAATATTAAATTTATATAGAAATGGTTGCATTTTAAATAAGTAAACATAAAGAATGCAAAAAAAAGCTTTTCGAGACAGAGAGTTGGAAGAATTGAGTAGTTCTATTACTACCTAAATTTACAACTCTGAGTGATTCTATGCAAATTACTAATAAGTAATAAAATCTAAAAATTTAAGCAGAAGCATAAATATGTCTAAAAGGGAGGCTATGATTTTAACAGAAGTACATGACTTCAACAGTGCTTTTCTTCTTTTCCTTAAGAGATTTTTGTCTATTAAGCAGAAGCATGTTTAGGTTCTCAAAAATACACATGGCACTTATCAGAACAAACTAACATTGTAATAAGGCCTCATGGTGTAGTCCCTACTTCACTCCAAAAGAACAATTCTATGTACTTTAGAAGTATCAAATTTTACTCCGAAGATGAACACATCAGAAAAAAATTACACTAAAAATGTATTTTAATGTGCTAATGTAACCTACTGAAGGCAGCTTAAAAAATAACCAACCAGAAATAAATATATATTACTATTGGTTTATAAAGATTATGTTAAATTTGTACAAGTTTTCTTGGCATACACAGCAATTTTACTATTTCTTTTGGGATTAAAACCATCATATTTAAACTTTAGGTCCAAAGTAAAATGTGCCGTTACAATACCCCTATTTTAATATTATTCTGCATTAAGAAAAATGCTTCAATACTAATTTTTTCTAATAAACAGAGAAGAAAGCAGAGCAAAGAAATATGTCCTTCTCACATGAATTTGGATTATAAACTAAGCCATCTCATCATGATTCAACTGTAACCAATTAATTATATCTGATAGAATGCCTCTGTCATGATTTAAGGAGAAAAAAATCAATTTCTAACAAAATAAACAAGATTACAAACTGGAATTTCAGACTTGTAAAAATTATACTGGCCAAGGGTCTGCATCTCTAAAGACACATACACAAAAAGCTGATATGCCAGGCACAGCAGCTCATGCCAGTAATCCCAGCATTTTGGGAGGTAAGGTGGGAGGACTGCTGGAGCCCAGGAGTTGAAGACAAGCCCAAGCAACATAGTGAGACCTCATCTCTACAAACACACACACACACACACACACACACACACACACACACACACATACTAGCTGGGTGTGGTGGCATGTGCCCATGGGCCTAATGACTTGGGAAGTTGAGGTGGGAGGATCACTTAAGCTGAGGAGGTTCAGGCTGCAGTGAGCTGTGTTCATGCCACTGCCCTCCAGCCTGGGCAAGAGAGTGAGACCCTGTCTCAAAAAAAAAAAAAAAAAGTTAAGATATCTGGCATTTCTTAGCAGTCTTATTGAATACTGTTATTGTTCATAAAATTTGTTAATTACACACAACCATTCTTTCAAAGTAATATTTCAAAGTAACAACTATAGGTCAATAAATAAGTGATGAGCAACAGGAAGATGAGTAAAATTGGATACTGACTTAACACCAAGGATACTTGAAGCATTTGCCTAGAGCCATGAACGGTCCAGCAGGCAAATTCTGATAAACATTCCCAAGATACTGATAGAAGACATGGGAAGTTAATGGGATTCTCTAACTTGTCCTATCAGTAAAAATCCTCACCACACAACACGAAGTTGAGCACATAAGAATTTTAAGAAAAGGACTCACCTAAGAAACTCAAATTGCATTCCTTTTTTTTTTTTTTTCTTTTCTTTTTTCTTTTTTGAGACAGAGACTCATTCTGTCACCCAGGCTGGAGTGCAATGGCACAATCATAGCTCACTGCAATCTCAAACTCCTAGGTTCCAGGGATCCTCCCACCTCAGCTTCCTGAGTAGCTGGGGCTGCAGGCACATGCCACCACGCCTGGCTTACTTTTTAAAAAATTTTTGTAGAGATGGGGGTCTCGCTATGCTGCCCAGGCTGGTCTCAAATTCCTGGGCTTAAGTGATACCTCCTGCCTTGGCCTCCCAACATGCTGGAATTACAGGTGTTTGCCACTGCGCCCAGGCTGTTGTATTCTTGACATCACTCATTTTTCTAAAGATACCTATATGTATCTTGGAAGGAGGTGGTTACTAGAACAAATCATCTATAGGGCTTTTCTAATTCCAAGTATCAAAAACAAAAGAAGTCTCTAAATTTCTTGGATAATTTTCTTCTTTAACCACCGACCTCCTCAACCTTCCCTTCATTCTATGTCCTCCAAGCCAGATGCACTTCTACATTGACTTCTCTTTTTTTAGTATTACTCATAGGGCAGAGAGGGGCTATAAGAACAAAGAGAGATGCATGGGCAGTAAATGTATAAAGTGAGTTTTTCAGAGACATTTGGGGGACCACATACATTCTATATGACTGAAGTACTCAATAATAGAAATGTTATTCAAAAAATAATCTGACGGAGATAGCATTGTGTTCATAATGCAATCTCAATGAATATACTACTATACTTTTAAAGAGAAGGCCTTTAAGATCCATTCTAATTTCTTGGATAGTACCTCCCTTCTAATCGTAAGTGGTGACTCAGTTTTCACCCAAACAGAAATTACTCCCTATATTGCTGCTTACTGGTTAACGCAGCAGTCCCCAACCTTTCTGGCACAAGGGGCTAGTTTCATGGAAGACAATTTTTCTATGGATCCATGGGATTGGAGGATGGTTTCAGGATGAAACTGTTCCATCTCAGATCATCAGGCATTAGATTCTCATGAGGAGAGGAGCGGGCAACCTAGATCCCTCGCATGTGTAGTTTACAATAAGGTTCACGCTCCTATGAGAAATGAATGCTGCCACTGATCTGACAGGAAGAGGAGCTCAGGCACAAATGCTTGCTCCCCACACCCCGCTCACCTCCTGCTGTGCAGCCCAGTTCCTAACAGGCCACAGATCCATGCCAGTCCATGGCCTGGGGGTTGGGGACCCCTGGGTTAAGGGACTTGTTTCTCCCTAGATTAGGGGAGAAATAAAGGAGTCCAAAAACTTTTCCTGTGAAGGGTCAGATACTACATATTTTAGGCTTCATGGGCCAGATAACCTCTGTTGCAACAATTCAAGTCTACAGCTGTAACATGAAAGCAGGCATAGACAACACAGAACATAAATACAAATTTTATTTATTTATAAAAACAGGTAGGTATAGAGCTGGACTTAGCCCACAGGTGGTGGTTTGCCAACACCTGTCCTAGACCAAGAATCTTAGGCTCCAAAAACTTCTTTAATCCTCATGATACAATGGAAATCAAGTCACTATGTCCTTGTAACTTCAAGTTTCAACATTTAGAACAAGTCTTTTTTCTTAGTATGTGCAATGCTGTTCTAGCTTTTTAAATCAGACGAATAACGAAAAAGGTAGGTATAAGAAGAAAGTCTGGTTTAGAAGACAGTTTTGGGGAACTGGTAAGGAAAGACAGATATCTCTATTGCTTGGCAACTGTAAGAGAGATTTACATACTGATATATTTTACTAACATGGCTATCTGATTATCTAGTTCTGAGTTAAGAAAACATGCTTTAATTAATTGTTAAAGACTTCACTCCTGCTTGCTAATCCCAAATCAGCCGAACTTTCCAAAAGTGAATGTACAAGTTCATATTTTGCTGTGATTTCATTATCCATTTTTGTTTTCAAAAAGACAAGTTATTCTTACTTGGGTAAAATAATCTATAATAATGATATTGATGACATTAAGATTGGTTAGGTAAACAAAAAGACAAGCCACAAAATGGGAGAAAATATTTGTAATTTGTATCTGACAAATAAGTTGTATTTAAAATATCAAAAGAACTCACACCTCAACAGTTAGAAGACCAACAACCCAGGCTGGGCGTGGTGGCTCATGCCTGTAATCCCAGCGCTTTGGGAGGCCGAGGTGGGCAGATCACCTGAGGTCAGGAGTTCGAGACCAGCCTGACCAACATGGCAAAACCCCATCTCTACTAAAAATAGAAAGAAAAAAAAAAATAACTAGGCGCGGTGGCACGTGCCTGTAATCCCAGCTACTTGGGAGGCTGAGGAAGGAGAATCACTTGAACCCAGGAGGCGGAGGTTGCAGTGAGCCTAGATTGCACCACTGCACCCCAACCTGGACAACAAGAGTGAGACTCCATCTCAAAAAAAAAAAGAAGAAGAAGGCCAACAACTCAATTTTTAAAATGAGTCAATTTCTGGACACACTTCACAAAAGAAGATATATATGTATGTGGCCAATAAACACATCAAAAGATGCTTATTATCTTTAGTCATAAGAGAAATTTAAATTTAAACCACAACGAGTTACCATTATATACCCATTATGTCTACAATTCTAAAGGCCAGTGAAAGAAAATGTTGGCAAGAAAGGGAACTACTGGAACTTGGTGGTGGGGATGTAGAACTGTTTTCAAAAAGACAGTTTAGAAATTTTATTCACGACAGCCAAAAACGGGAAACAATACAACCATCGTCAGGTGAACAGATAAGCAATATACAGCCTGCTCATACAATGGAATTCTCAGCAGTAAGAAAGAACAAACTACTCACACATGCAAGCAGTACGATGAATCTCAAAAAGCATTACACTACAGGAAAAGTACATACGAAAGGCTGTATACTATATGATTCCATTTATATCAACTGCTAGAAGAGGGAAATCATAATGATAGAAAGCAGATTAGTGGTTGCCCATGACCAGAGGCAGCAGAGAGACGGACTGCAACAGGGCACAGAGAATTTTTTGAAGGTGACAGAAACACTCACATCTTGATTAAGGTATTTGACGGGTATACACATCTGTTAAAACTCCTTGGATTGTACACATTTAACAGATGCCATTTACTGTACCTAAATTATATATCCATAAAGTTGACGAAGAAACAGGAAAATAAAGACTGACCAGCTAAGAGTCTGATGAGCATGTAACAGCACGCCATCAGTGAAATTCCCACCAGATACTAAGATATGGGGGAATTATATTGGTATTTGCCGTTCTGTTTCATGGTTTCATTTAAAAATTATTACTCATTGGAAAATTAAAAAGTAGTATGTAAAAAGAAAGTTCCTCACTACCCAAAGATAGCCACTGCCAAGAGCATTTTCTGTGTTCCTCTGAACAGAATCTTCCCCTCACTGAATTTCTGCTGGGCTTTTGTCTACCTAGTTAGAGACATTTTTCAGCCTCTCCCGTGGCAAGAAGTTGTCACATGATTATGTATGGCCAATGAAAGGTGGGAGAAAATGAAAGGCATGTTTTCCAAATCTCAATCAGGACGATAAAGGCTAGATGTCCTTGATCTTTTCTACTCCCTCCTCATTCCTGTTTGCTGGAAAATGTCAATGACTAAAGCAGGCCCTTTGGACAAGGCAAGAAAGCCACATGTGAAAGATAACATAATCCATCCATCATGACAGGAATAGATCCCATTAGACTCCCAATGGTTCTCATGAGAGAAATAGAAACTTCTCTTTCATTTCAATGATTTTGGAAGGTTCTTTCCTTGAAAGAATCTAACATATATTCCAACTAATGCATATACTAACCAGCTTTATATTAGAATCTTAATAATGATTAATGTTAGAAAGCAGATAATCTAGTCTAGAGATTCAATGAATTCTTTACAACATACTAGTGAGAGACAAATTAAATATCTCAACCTGTCCCTGTAAGTTTCTGTAAAATTCCTAGAGCTGTTCACGCACCCAAAACTATCTGAAATAATATTTTAGTAGTCTTCCCACAATAACAATGATAAACTTCTGAGCATTATCCAGGGGATGAAGAGTAGATAAAATTCATCTAGATTTACTTCTAACTTGTAATATTTGTGGCGATCCTCCCAAACTCTACCAGATAAAGTATAGACCAGCGCTTTCCATAAAGCAATTAACAGTATATATCAAAGCCCCAATAATGTATATTCCCCTTGACTGATAAATTTCATGTCAACATTATTTATCC
This sequence comes from Theropithecus gelada, assembly GCF_003255815.1. Taxonomy (NCBI): domain Eukaryota; kingdom Metazoa; phylum Chordata; class Mammalia; order Primates; family Cercopithecidae; genus Theropithecus; species Theropithecus gelada. The sequence continues at coordinate 72,380,668 of NC_037675.1, read as the reverse complement.
TAAGAAAATAATCACAGCAGCTATACACAAAAGCTTATGTAATGGACACTCAGCACAGTGTTCATTACAATAGTAAATATCAGGAAACAACATGAAGACTAACAATGGGGTTAGTTAACTGGTTAAATAATGATATAATATTTTATCAATAATGACAAAGATATTATATAACAAGTTTACAATTGTTAAACACTGTTCTAACTGTATGCTTAATAAATATAATCATCACAATAAACCTATGAAGTAGGCATTATTTTTGCCATCTTTTGATAAATGAGGAAACTGAGGCACAAGACAAGACAATAACTTTCCCAAGATCGCATAGTTAATAAGTGGCAAACATTTGAAGCCAAGAAGTCTGGCTCCAGAGTCCACTATATTGTACTGTCTTTCACATACATCTAAGTGACAAAAAATTATGCAGCCACTTAAAAACAAATTAAAGAGGCTGGGCGTGGTAGCTCACGCCTGTAATCTCAGCATTTTGGGAGGCTGAGGTGGGCGGATCACCTGAAGTCAGGAGTTCGAGACCAGCCTGACCAACATGGCAAAACTCCGTCTCTACTAAAAATACAAAATTAGCCAGGTGTGGTGGCGCGCGCCTATAATCCCAGCTACTCGGGAGGCTGAGGCAGCAGAATCTCTTGAACCCAGGAGGCAGAGGTTGCAGTGAGCCAAGATTGCACCATTGCACTCCAGCCTGGGCAACAAAGTGAGACTCTGTCTCAAAAAAAAGAAAAAAAAAAAAAAACAAGGAACAGCTAATAACATGAGTAAATGTTCAGACTGCTAAATGAAAAAAGCGAGATACAAAACTCCAACAGTAGCACAAAAGTCACATAACATGATCCTAACTCTACTTTTTTAAGTGCATATAAACATGTACATTTAAAAAGACTAGAAGGAATAAATTACAAAATACTAATAGTGGATATCTCCGAGTGATGAGATTGTAGATGACTTAATTTTCTTCATGGTATTTTCCAGAATCTGTCAACTTGTATTTCTGTTGTAAGGATGGAAAAGCACATTCTAATTTTACCAAAACAAAGTAGAATATAGCCCTTAAACTTTTTAATACTTCTTCCTTGGAAACATAATGAAGTATTTTTATTGTTTTGGTCAAAATAAACATTTTACTTTCATTCCTCAAAAAGGATCAAAGAATAGAATTTAGTATTTTTTTTTGTACTCAAAACAATAATAAAGGACAAAATCAAGGTTGCTGCAAGAGGATGTAACTTTTTTGTTCAGATGAATGAAAATCATCTACCATAACATAAGGAACTGACGTATAAACTCTAAGATCCTTTACAGTCCTCTGACTCTGTGTTAATAGTAACAAGGAAAAGTATTAATAGCCCAAAATGCTACAGAGTAGTGTATACAATCTTTTTTAAAACACCAAGACTAACTCTAATAAAAGTGACTAAAAGTATTGTAGATTCATCTGAGTCTCTGTTTTTTTAAAGTAAAAAATTTTAAAGCTTCCAAATTATATTTCTGCTACGAACTGCTTAATAGGAAGAGCAATGTTGCCAGGTTTCCTTCAATAATTCTCCTATAGCCAACTACATTTTCAAGTTAAGAAGCTCTAGAATAAAGCAGATTACCTCAAAGAATACCTCCTTTGTCAATCCTTATCCAGTAATAAAACAAAAGAAAACCTAAGGAAAATCAATTCAAGCATCAAAAACTCAGATACATTAAGAAAGTCTTACCCAGAGAAATACTACTCATGATATATATGTGCTTTGTAATTACGTCTTGATAAATATAAAACTCTCCTGTCCTCATGTCTTGTCAACATTGTAACAGTAATTTTTAAATTTTTCACATAAAGACAAAATAATAACTTCATATACACTTTCAAAGCATTTCCTCACCCCGACCACTAATTTCATACACAGAAAAAAACCACAGGCAATGTTTCCTGTTCTATCTGATCTCATCTAGAACATTTTGTTTGAGATGTTGTGTTGCACATTAAGAGTGTAACTACCAGCTATATTGGCAAGTTTCATCATTGCATCAACTTATTAGTCTTAATTTATAAGAGAAAACTAGGATTAGTAACTGAGAAGTAATTGCCAAACTCTATAGAAAAGATTAGTAGATATAAAATGGAACTATAAGGCTACCTGAGTTCAGAGTCTCTTGTGTGACTTAATCTGGGCATTACTAAGTCACAGCTTGTTTTATTTAGTTAGAATTTTTGTGTTTAATTCAAAAAACAGTAAAAAAAAATCAGTAACAAATAGCAATTCCAATAAAAGACCAATCAGAAGAAAATTAACCCTTAATATGTGGTCTTTAAAATAAAGAGCAACATATTACATTGAAGAATTTGAGAAATTCTGATAGAACTATCATTTTCAAAGATGTTAACTTCCAAAACTCATCCAACACTTCAGTCATTTAAACCCAATTTTTTTTTAATTAGGTTCACATGGAAATGAAAGCTATAAATAAGAAAGAAAACCATCTAAGGTTTTCCTTTTCCCTTTTTTTTTTTTTTTTGAGACAGGGTCTCACTCTGTCACCCAGGCTGGAATGCAGTGGTGCAATCTTGGTTCACTGCAACCTCCACCTCCCAAGTTCAAGCAATTCTCGTGACTTAGCCTTTTGAGTTACTGGGATTACAGGTATGTACCACTATGCCTGGCTATTTTTTGTATTTTTAGTAGAGATGGGGTTTCACCATATTGGCCAGGCTGCTCTAGAACTCCTGACCTCAAGTGATCTGCCCGTCTTGGCCTCCCAAAGTGCTAGGAGTACAGGTGTGAGCCACTGAGCCCAGCCTAAGTTTTTCCTTTTAAATTATGCCACTTATAATTCAAATTGTAAAATTAATCATGATTAATTTTGCTTGCTGAATACAGATGATACAAGTACTTTTCCCTCTGCTTAATAAGCTACTAATAAAATCCTTGTAATACTATTTTCAGTGAATTTTTCCATGATGTCTAATGTTTCCTGGTAACCTCAAAAAGGCAGAGAAATAAGGATTCTCAGGGTTTAGTACAGGAAATGGGTATGGTTACCTATTGTGACACCACAAAATAAAGAGGTAGAAAACACAGTTTAGGAAAACTATCTAGGTTTAGAATTAAACAATGCCTGATTCAGAGTTTTTTTCTTTAATCCAAAACGGTATACGTACATGTACATACACAAACATATGTACTCAAACATGTATTAGTGCATATGCATGTACGTTTTATATAAACAAATTATGCATATGCATATACTTTCACATGTAAAAACTGGTTAAAATTTTTTAATAGAAGCAGCTAAATTTGGAAGCCAACTTTAACATATTTGAGTATAAAGTACCCAATTCATTCACGTATTTTCATTTACATAATTCACTGCTAATTAAAATCATGTAGAAAATTAAACCACACAACAAAAATATTCTAGCTTCTCTACCAATTCCTTTAAGTTCAGTTGCAGTTCATTTTCAGAATCTTTTTTGGCCAACTTTATAGGCTTTGGAACAGGTATACACACTCCATTGATTGTTCTGTGCTAATTATTACTAAGCATTCAATTTGGTACCATCCAAATACGACAGAGCAAGACCTAGTTTAAGGTGGCAGTTAACAGAAAAGATAAAACCCAAATTTCAAGAGAATATCCTGAATATCCACCAGCAGATGCTAAAGTCATCTCCAACCAGAAGAGGTTTTTTCAAATCTTCAGAACTGGAAAGGCAGTTCCTCATAAATATTTTCAATAATTGGCATGTGGATTTAGAATGAGACTTTATCATTAAAGCTTGCTTAGCAAATTTTTTGAGCAAACTAAGAATTCTTATGGTGGAAAATAATCTACTGTTTAATTTTATGCTTGATCTGATAAAAGTCTAAAACTCTGAAAGGGATTAAAATGAAGCCTTTTATTTTAGCCAATCTACCACTATAAAGCCAATGAACAATGAGATGGTGACTGTAATTTTATATTCACAGATTCACAAATCCTTTGGGTTAAGCAAAGAGAAAGAGCAATATAAAGTAATTATATAACTGAATATATTTGCAACTAAAGAAGTATTGCTTACAACTAAAACAAGTAGCTAAATTGGAGTCTACCTCATTCTCCCCCAAGCAGCCTCCTTATAAATTTTCTTGCCTCTACAAATCACAAACTCAAAAGCAACAGCATTCCAAATTTAAAATGTTTTATTGCTTTCTCATTTTATTTAGAAATCACCATACATTCTAATGTTATAAATATCTTAGTTTACCATTTTCAAGTGTCTGTGAGATCAGCTGAAGATGACACTTTTCATCAATATGCATACATACTTATTAATACCTCTCTACAACTCAGCATTTTTACAAAATAGAAAAAGAGTTAATAAATAGGTAGCATATAAAGTTTTATGAAATCCTAATTTGGGCAACTTATACCTCATATCCTTCTAGTTGAAACAGTAACTTTATAAGTAAAAAGCAATTATAACATGAATAAACAAAATCACAATGAGTAAATGCTTTCAGGTGAATATTTCTGAATAACTAGATTTTATTTACTTAAACCATTACTAACCTGTATTCTGAGAACAAGAAAGCTAGATTACACAGAGACACAGAAACCAAAGTAATATAAAGTATCATCCTTAAATAATGCATAACACAGACATTTGAGTAGATATGTATCACTGATGTTTAACGATACCACACCTCTGAGAATTAATTATTCAATAATTTATATGTTTATAGATATATTGACAAGAACAAGAAATAAGCTTTATAAAGTTATTATGTGACATTAGTACGGAGCCATGTTGTCCTCAGAGTACTGTATTTTGAATTAAAATAAATCCTACTACAGATGACGAACATAGTGTGAAAAATAGAATATCTTAAAGAAAGATTCTATAGTGGCAGACAATTAGAAAGCACTTTTCCCTTTCCTAAAGCACATTCAAAATATTCAAAGAAATTAAAGTTTAGTAAGAAACTTTTTTTAAAAAGTCAACGTTTTCTCCTATATAGTACAAATGCCTGGGAAAAACAGAATTGAGTGTGAACATAATTAACACTTTAACTACCTATTAAAAATGGACATGACCAAAAGAAAATGTAGAATAAGAGTAGAGAGAAACATAAAGGAAAAAGCAAAAGTCACATTTTCCTAACACACAGGGCAAATCCTATATAAAAAGCACTCCTATGCATAGTTCCAAAATGAAGCTATCTCAAAAAAGAACTGTAATCGTTACCCATCATCTGCTGCATTAAAGTTTTTGTATCATCAAGATTACATAAGGCCTGCATACCAAGTTCATCGTGCAAACTGCTACCGCCTACAGCAGATGCATTGTCATGTGATGCTTCTAAGTGGACACTCCCATTTCTCACCAGCAAGGAGGCACTAGCACTGAGCACTGCAGCCTGGGAAGGGGGGCGGGACTGGACTTTGACCTGGGCTGTGGACTGCTGGCCTTGCTGACCATCTTGAAGGCTAGGAAAAAACATGGATTGGGGAGACATTACAGGGAAGAAAAGAGAAAACAATACCTAGATTGAAGTCAATATAGAAAACTGATTTCAAAAAGGCACTTTTTCTCAACATAACCTAAGAGCGAGCCAACAAACTTTGTAAAATACACAGATTACACTGCCAACTTAAATCTTCTGGTCCTTATAAATTTGATTTGAAGTGACAAATGCAGTCAACATTAAATGTACATGTAAATTGGTTAATCTGCAACTTTTTCCCACCACAAGCCAACTAAATTCTACTGTAAGGAAAAAGAAAGCAGCAAAAAAGAATCATAAGTACTTTCAATATATGTGTGCTGCAGCTGGTCCCCGATGGATAAGCCCTATATTTCAGCTAAATATGCACTTTCATTTATAGCCCTGTAATAACTCTAGAATTGTTCTTTCAAATATTCTGAGCTCTCAAACTCACAATAAAACAAGTTTGTATGCACTTGAAAACCAAATAATCTTTATCAAATGCAACTAAAATAACAATCTTGAATGAAAAAAAATCATAAACTAGTGCAAGAAAACCAGAAAAGCTGACTCAACCAAGTGAAATACAAATGGCCATGGGATACAGTCAGAAGTAGAATTAATATAAAGTGTTATCTATAAAAAGCTTACATCTTTCTGAAATAAGGCGTGCTTTATATACAAGGTAGTAGTTACATTCCCATAACAAATTTTGTTATTTCCTCTTCCAAACCATATTCCAGTCTCATTTACATGGATCCATCATTTGGAAAATCTTTAAAATAATTGGGAAACTAGTAATTTCTCAAAGGAAATTAGGCCTAAGTTTGATAAAATTTTTAAATACTTGGTATTTTGAGATTAAAATTTACTTATTAGAAATTTTAATAAAAAATTATCTAAATTAAGAGACTACATTAACTCATTTTATACTTTCATATTTTTATTTATGATACTATGAATTTTAATGTTCTTAGTATAATATTTAGTCAAATTTAAACTGACAAAACTCATGAAAAAATGTTTTGAGTATAATTATTATTCTCTACATGATGTTCAATGCAACTCTGCAATCTACCAATTGAAGTTTACCTTTAACAATCCCAGACTCTGCAACTAAAATTATTAGACCTCTAGAATGAATAAAAGAATCCTACTTAGGATGGACTTATTCAGTTGCTTTATCATTTTTCATGAGTATCAACATCTCTCTAATTCTTTGAATTCGATGTAATTGTTTCTCTGGTACACATAAAACAAACTCATGTATTGCGGAATGACCAAGAAATAAAAGGCTATGTTGAAATATATATATATATATATAAAGCCTGTGGTTATGATAATAGACTATATTCTGGAACTACGCTGTCTGATACAGTAGCCTGTGACTATCCAAATTAATTAAAATTTTAGTTCCTTGGTCTTGCTAATATTTCAAATGCTCAGTAACTACATAACATACCTAGTGCTACCAGAGCTAATAGCTACCAAAGCAGGCAGTAGCAAGTACTTAGTGTCTACCATATAGAACAGAACAGATCATAGAATATTTCCATCGTCCCAGGAAGTCCTATTAACCTGCAGTACTTCATTTCACCAATGGAAAGCACACATTCTAGGCAGAGGATAGGAATGCACACAACATATGAAAAAACTAAGTTTACAAAATGTGGAGTTGTCAGTCCTTACTGGCACTATTTTTTAAGCCATAATGATAAAAGTATTTAATAATTTCTTCAGACTGGAATATTTGTAGAATAGAAATAAATCAACAGATAATCTTGGGAACTAATATAATCAGGTAAGTTTTTTATCTTCCATACACATATAATTTATGTTACTCTTCCTCAGAACCTATCTAAACTTATCCACAAACCTTACCAAAAAGGACAAATTTCACAAGGAAGAAAATACTGAGAAAAAAATATTTTAGTAGTAAATATTACAAGTTAGAAGTAAATCTAGATGAATTTTATCTACTCTTCATCCCCTGGATAATGCTCAGAGGTTTATCATTGCTATTAAAAAAAATGTTTTCATAGTTCAGGTACCATGTGTCCCTTCAGGTTCAGAAGACACAGAATTTTACAAAATAGGTACTCAACAAATTTTCCCATCAATTTTTTCACTTGACATCATAAGCCAAGTTGCCATATGGCAGTTGGACGTATTTTGGCATGAAGTATTTGAGTATATGCTCATCTTCAACACAGAGATGCACAATGTATACCCAATATACAAAAAGGTTTTTAAGATATTAGACAATGCATAAAAATCAACTCCAGAATTAAAAATAAATAAATAAAATCAGACAAATCCATGTTATTAGAAACATCAGGTTTTTTACTATCAATTTAGATAATTTTTATTAAATTAATTTAGATAATTTTTATTAAAATTTCTAATAAATTTTAATCTCAAAATACCAAATATTTAAAAACTTTATCAAACTTAGGCCTAATATCCTTTGAGAAATTACTACTTTCCCAATTATTTTAAAGATTTTCTAAAATGATGGATCCATGTAAATGAGACTGGAATATGGCTTGGAAGAGAAAATAACAAATAAATGTTGATGTCTCTTGAATTCCTATTGTTATAATCCTTTAACAGAAATAAAAAAGTCCACAATTTTCACATAACTTGTTAGAAAACATATTCCTGGAGGGCTGCACTTTATCCTAAACTAATAATGGTACAAATAAATCTTTTTTTACACTTCTATGTCAAAACTACCAGTTGGAGTAAGGGTAGCAACTATTTTATAACACTGCAAAAGAAAAGGCAGAAGTTTAGGTCTAAAACTATCAGCTATCACTAGCACCACTGACATGCAATCTTAATTGTTAACATTTCTACTATGAATGACTGAAAAATAGTTGGTCTTCGTCTTTCCTTCTTTTGTATCACTTAATTGGCACTTGACACATTCTGCTTATACTGCTAGTTACCTTTCTATGTGTCTCTCCAACTAAAATGTAAAGTCTAAGAGTATGATTACATAATTCTTATATATCTCTATATTCTAGAAAAACCCAGATGACTGTTTTGTATAAAGTACAAAAAAATATATTTGGTGGATTCATTTCTGAGCACCACAAAGGGGCCCCTATGAATTCCTAATCATGAATTCTTAGTTATTACTATGACCTTATTTTATTACAGATTTTTAAATTTTATATTAAAAAAATAAATTTAAGAATACACTAAAGCGTTTTTCCCCTTCCCCGAAATGCACTGATGATTTCATTCCATTCCAGCCCATTAACTAGAATTAAAAAGACACACATTTAGGATAAATGCAGAACTCTTAATATTTGAATTATAAATATTTTAAATATTTGTCTTTTTTAGGCCTACTAACTGGGAAGAATTAGCAAAGGCCAACAAAACATACCTATAAAGCAAACAATTTTTTCAAATAAAACTTTAAAAAATAATTCTGAAACAGTATATTTTTATAAGCATTATAAAATAAATTCAAATTCTCTTTGTAAGAAAACTGATAATTCACTCCCAATCCTTGGGGACATATATTTTACCAAGTTGCCTTTTGGATGGTCACTTACTTATTCACTAAAGTTTAAAATAAATTAGTATATTTACTAGTATTTACATATCACTTGCAATGAAAGTGTTGCCATATCTATTCCATTTCTTTTTGACAATTTTTCCAAATTTTAAATGACCATATCATCCTATATTTATTTAAAGATGAGATTACTATTCTGTAACTCACACTGACGAATAACACAATATTCTTTACCTGAATTTTTTTACAGTTACAAAAGATGAATAAATTGGTGTTTCTCCCTAATTCCCCATAGATAAATGTTATTGTACTTTACCCATGATGAAGTCAGCTTATTTAAGATATATGTAACCTTGGTACTAGGAATATCCTGGAACCTCAACAAAAACTACAAGCTGATTACTAGACAACTACTTTTCAAAAACTATAATGTGAACCCTTGAAAAATAAGTAGTAGGGGCTGGGTGCGGTGGCTCATGCCTGTAATCCCAGCACTTTGGGAGGCCAAGGCGGGGGGTGGATCACGAGGTCAGGAGCTCAAGACCAGCCTGGCCAGCATGGTGAAACCCCATCTCTGCTAAAAATACAAAAAATTATCTGGGCATGGTGGCAGGCACCTGTAATCCCAGCTACTCAGGAGGCTGTGGCAGGAAAATGGCTTGAACCCAGGAGGCAGAGGTTGCAGTGAGCCGAGATTGTGCCACTGCACTCTGGCCTAGAGGACTGAGCAAGACTCCGTCTTAAAAAAAAAAAAAAAAAAAAAAAGGTAGTACACAACATCCTCATTTGAATGGTAATGTATTTCAAACCCTAGAAAAACACAGGAAAGTTGTAGGTGACTGGTTGGAGTTAGAACACAGCTCTTTAATATTCCACCTGGTAGAGGACAAAAAACTAATTTGTCTGCATATGTTGCTAAGTGGTATCCAGCAGGCTCATTAGTGGCAAAGAATGAAATAATTTTTAAAAACTGAAAAGCAAAAGTTAAAAAAAAAGTTTAAGATATATAAACATGGAGTAAGAAAGCAAAAAAGTTGCCTTTGGCAAGTATTATTCAAGGGGCAAAAAGAAGAGGTTAGAAACAAAATAGAAAAAGTAAACTAAAATGCTGAGCTCTTTCTGCATGTTGAGATTATGCCCCAAATCCATCAGCAGAAAGAAAAGTTACTTCAGGCAGGAAAAGGCAAGGTAGAGAGGAAAAAGAACAGGAACGCTCACAAAAAGCAAAGGGCTCAGAAAAGGTTTCTAGAACAAGCGTTTCTTTTAAATTGATTGTCTTCTCATTTTTATATTTTAAATATTGGTTTAATTAATCCACATTACTTTTTATAGAATTTTGACTTATTGAAGAATTAATTAGGAACATGATCTATGAAAGACGAAGTTTTGTTTTGTTTTGTTTTTGAGATGGAGTCTCCCTCTGTCACCCAGGCCGGAGTACAGTGGCATGATCTTGGCTCATTGCAACCTCCAATTCCTGGGTTCAGGCAATTCTCCTGCATCAGCCTCCCTGAGTAGCTGGGACTACAGGCGCGCACCACCACACCCAGCTAATTCTTTTTTTTTTTTTTTGGGGGGGTAGAGACAAGGTTTCACTATGTTGGCTGGTCTCAAACTCTTGACCTCAGGTGATCTGCCCGCCTCCGCCTCCCAAAGTTCTGGGATTAGCGTGAGCCAGAGCGCCCAGACTTTTTATTTTTATTTTTTAATTTAAAGGAGCTTTAATTGAGTAATGAACAATTTGTGAACTGGGCAGCCCCCAGAATCACAGCACATTCAGAGATATTCCAGGGGTGCCTCATTAAACACAAAGTTCTTGACTGTAATGTAAAATCTAGGAAAACAAGCAAGTCTTAAATCTCAGGGGAGTATGAAATAAAATATTTTAAAGAAACCAGGATTTTGCTTGTTTCAAGAACAAGGTTTTAACAAGAGGAGTTTATCTGTTCCAACCTACCATGTACTTAATAGCAGTTATTTCATTAAAATGCTCTTCCTTTTGAATTTGAAATTAAAATGTAGCTGGAAAATAATTTGTAAAATGGTACTTTTGGGACACAGAGGCTAATAAAAGTATTTTGTATAATATATGCACTGCTTAAGTAAGCATATGTAAAGTATTTATATCCATTTTTGGGGCAGAACACAGTGGCTCACGCCTGTAATTCCAGCACTTTGCGAGGCCAAGGCAGGTGGATTACTTGAGGTCAGGAGTTCAAGACCAGCCTGGCCAACATGGCAAAACCCTGTCTCTACAATAATACAAAAATTAGCCAGGCATGGTGGTATGCGCCTGTAATCCCAGCTACTTGGGAGGCTGAGCCAAGAGAATCACTTGAACTTGGATGGCGGTGGTTGCAGTGAGCCAAGATCATGCCACTGCACTCCTACCTGGGCAATAGAACGTCCCCCGCCCCCCCCAAAAAAGTATTTATATCTGTTTTTGTATTCTTAAAATAAATTAAAGCCCAAGTCTTTTGGATAGATTTTTATATTTCTAATTCAGGGGATGGATTCATCAGATTTGATGGAATTAAGAATAAAGTAGTTACTAGAATTTTAAAGAAAAATTATCCATAATGTTACGAATGGATGTTTTCTTAGGACTACTGGAAAAAGTTATGATGTTTTTGTTTACTATACTATAGAGCTTGAAAAATTTAATAAAGATATACATATAAATATATATCTCTCTCCAACTGACCACACTTCACATAAATTATATATGTTAGTTCTGTCATTTACCAGATCCTGGTGATTATAAAAGGCACCAAGTTTAGGCAATATAAAATAAAATATATCATATTTTAGTGAAATAAAACAAACTGGCTTATCAAGTTTAAGTGAATTATTTGTTATTCCTCAACAAGCTCACCACTCAGTTTGTATTTGTTCATATTATATTAAATAATGTCAAAATATTGGGGAAAATGTTGCATTATTATTAATTCGAAGTGAGAGAAAAAAAAAGGAAAGCTGACTAAGACCTACTATATACATCCTATAACTGCCCTCAAGTGATTCTGCAACTTAAAATTGACTAAACCAATCTGATCATTGTGCAACATAAAGCATGCATAATGCAACAGGCTCATGGTCACATGCAGAAAAAGCCGAAAAGGGCTTAAATGTATAGGAAAGAAACAGAAAGGAAAAGAAAAACAAAGCTCTTCAAATGCTTTCTTGGGACTGGCGGAACAGATTAGAAGGGCTGTTACATGCATGCTCAACTTGGTGGAATTGAAAATACCATACCTTAGGGGTGATCCGATGAGCAATGTAGGAGGGGTAGGGTTACTCCCTGCATTGTGCCGGCGCCGTACTGCCTGGCGCCTAAATGTGCTGCGTTCGCGGCGAAATGACACTGCCTCCTCGCTGGCTTGTGCTGCTGCATCAAGACAGACTTAGGTCAAACAGGAGCCTAGGTCAAAGATGTAAATAGCAGCTGAGCCTGGCTTTCCCTTGACTTCCCACCCTCATGGGTAAAGTAAACTTGTCTAATTAATCCAAACTGTTTTCACATGTATACTGTCAATCTGTCCTATCAGGCAATACACAAAAAGTATCTGTCATTTATTTAAAGATAATTGTTTCTTTAAAAATAATGTTTTTGACTTATTATCTAGCCTTGCCATCTTCTCTTCAACCTCAATTTCCTATTTTTAAGATCTCTGTTGTTTTAAATCTTTTCCTGAAAGTTTCATTTATTTTGGTCCCATATTCCTCTACCGCCCCGTTAATTAAGTCAACCTTAAAAGCACAGTATTGATTAGTTTCCACTAATGGGAATAGGGCATTAGTTTCTTACATTCATGAGTATTGTAAAAACAGCAAAGACAGTACATTTCACTGCTGATGACAAAGAGTAAGGCAGTAAGTTTATCTCACAGTACCCTGTGCCATAATTTTGGCAGCATTAAATGAAACCTCTGGTTGTGAAGTTGCAAAACCAGTGTGTTAATTCAACAGAGCATGAATATATCTTACTATAAAGGTACTTCATTACCATCAAACTTTATTCAACGCCATGCCCCTGGCTCTGGTCCTCTCAACTTTAGGAAGCAAATATCAGCAAATTGGCAAGCACAGGAACTCATAGCTTAATCTAACAAGCTTGTACTTTATTGTTTGTACCTTTTTAGTTTGTACTAAAGCCAAGCATACAACAAGAGAACATCACAACAATGGCTTAGAAAACTACACAGATCTTACAAAACCACACCGATCAACTGATTTAGGTTTCTAAAGCAAAATGTAAAATGATTTTCACCCATTTAAATATAAAACAAAACAACTGTGTGATCTAAATAATTTGGGAATCATTTTGCTTTTGAGAAAGGGCATTTTGATGCTAAATATGAACAAAAACACAAGTTAGCACAGAAACATTCTTTTCAAACATGAAATTTCCTTTAAATTCCTTTACTTGTGGGGTAAAAGTCCATGTATACAAAAATTATATATGGTCTATGAGAACAAAAGATGCTGATTAAATCCGGTCATCTACAACTGTGGCTATTTAAACTTAAATTAAAATTAAAAATTCAGTTCTTGAGATTCATGAATCATACTTCAAGTGCTCAGTTGCTACATGTAGCTAGTTGTTACCATTACTGGACAGTGCAGATATAGAACATTTCCATCATCACGCAAAGTTGTTTTGAACAGTACTTATCTAGACAGATAAGGTTGCCTTTTTGTTACCACAGCTACAAGGCACATTACATACTTTGCCAATTCCTGACAACCATGACTTCAATGAAATGAAAATGCAATCAGCATTGCCACAAAGGAGAAAACATGTATTAGGGTACGGCAATCAATGGATGAAGGACGAAACAAAGCAGAGAAGAAAACAAGCCAATTGAGGGAAGAAATGAAAACTGAGATGAGCAATTGGTATACCTGCTAACAGTTCTTAGACATCAGTAAGGTTTAACTCAGGTTATGGAATTTAATTCACTATTTAAAAACTCAATTCAAGAATTATTTTGTGGAATATTATATTAAAGATTTCTCTTCTACAGTTGTTACAAACTATTATGCTATTATTTATAAAGCATTATTTGTAACAAACTACTACGCTCAATTTACAAGTCAATCCAACTACATCAAGAGACTTTCAAACATTTTTTCTAGTTGTAGATACTGTTTCAACCAAAATAGCAGAGTAAAATTTACCCAGACATAATTTATAGAAGATAATTTAATCCATAAAATGTACCAAAATTATTCAGAAGGATTTGGGGAAAAAAGCAGTATGTAATCACTGAATATTGAGTATAGGAAGAAGAGAAATAGGAGATGGTTTTCTTTACTATCTTCCTTCTACTGAAGACTTCATGGTGTTAATCTTAAGTAAAAGCTAATTATTCCATAGTACTGGAGTGAAAAGACAAACTACAGTGTCCACTTTTAATCAAAATGTTTCTTGGTTTCTTCAGAAAACAATTTTTTTTTTTTTAAACTAGTAATACACCATTTATATTGTTATCTGCAAAATAGCTGCATATTACATCACTTACTTTCTTAACAGTCTTGGAAACACATTAAGATGAAAGTTTAGGCATCCAGTGAACAATGTTAAAGTGGAATTATGATTACTGTCTATGTTGTCTCTTATAATATTCAGGGGGTAAACACCTACTATTCCAAGAATTTTCAAAATGTTTACTATGGCAACTGCTTTAACAGTATCACACATTCAAGGGAAAATGCCACACTACAATTTATGGTCACAGTATGTAAGATTAAGCCATGTCCCTGGGAATGTGCTACTTACAGAACAGCTCTATTTGGAATACAGTAGAGTAGGGGTCCAGTTCTATTCCAGCCAAAGGAGGAAAAATGTGTCTTTAAAGCTTAAAATAATTTGCTGTAAGCACAGTCACATATGTTATAGCCATACTTGATAAAAATTCACTTCCAGAATCCAATTGTAATAAACTCTTTTTGAATCATTTAACTTTATAGAAGAAAAATAGTAAACCAAAAAAAAAAAACAAAAACAAAAAATCTAATCTTTTAACTAGGGAATCAGAGAGAAGGGAGAAAATATTTTAAAAACTGTTTTTGGAGTTGACATTTTGACGCTGCTTAAAATCCAGTATCTCTGACAAAGAAGAATGAAATTAATTCAATAGTAAGAGCATAAAATGCAGAGAGTGAAAAATTAGCACTCTAGGACAACTAAACTTTATGCATGTGGAGGTAAAAAAGAAAAAACATTCAAGCAATTCAAAAACCGTGAATGACAAGTCATATAAAATACTTCCAAGGGTATATATCCAGAGAGTCATATACTTTTAAATGTATTTTTTCAAACTTACACGTCTCGACTTTCTATTCATTTATTTGTGTTAAAAAGACTGACTTCACGATCATAATAAGTTTAAGAGGCACCTTCAGGCCAGGCGCAGTGGCTCACACCTATAATCCCAGCACTTTGGGAGGCGGAGGTGGGTGGATTCCCTGATGTCAGGAGTTCGAGACCAGCCTGGCCAACAGGGCAAAGCCCTGTCTCTACTAAAAATATAAAAATTAGCAGGTGTGGTGGCAGGTGCCTGTAATCCCAGCTACTCGGGAGGCTGAGGCAGGAGAATCATTTGAACCCAGGAGGCAGAAGTCGCAGTGAGCCAAGATCGTGCCACTGCACTCCAGCCTGGGTGACAAGAGTGAAACTCCATCTAAAATAAAATAAAATAAAATAAAATAAAATAAAATAAAATAATCAAAACAAAATAAAATAAAAATAAGAGGAGACTTCAGGTAATTTAGCTTTTTACTTTAGTTATACTGACGCAATCACTCAATTAAGTTTAAGCATTTACTAAATGCCTAAGTTCAATTCATGGACAAACCAAAAATATTCTCTGACATTTTAGACAGCTGTGATCTGGTCCGTTCCTGAAGATAACAAAGAAAGTTTAATCCATAATACACACCTCCTACCTCAGGAGTTACTTCACATTTATCTCAATGAGATAAGGAAAATGCTACACATTCTAAAATGAATTATTTTAGTGCAACTATTTATTTTTTACGGTAGTATTACAATTACTATCAGTTGGTTTTACTCTGTGGATGAAAGCAGAGAAAGCATTAAAGGCACTAATATACTTCTAGAAAGGCTGGGATGCCCAAAGAGCAAAATTTAATGAGGTAGGAGGTAATGGCTATCCAAAGTCTATCTCAAAAATTGGAAGCTGTGAATATAAATATATACAGATAAAGATGCTATTAAAAATGATGTCAATCATATACCTGATTAATTTATAAAAGAATTTGTATGTAATAAGTTACTTTCTAGTTGTCATGTACTGCTATGCTGGCATCTTGCAATAGCTCAATTTCAATTAAATTGATAAAAATTTAGACAGAGGAAATTGCTCAGATGTTCTTTTCAGTGAGAAATGTTTATTGTGGGGGGAAAAAGGAGTAAATCTGGAAAGATCATGTAAATAAAAATATGCATTTAGTACTTCAAAAAGATCAGAAAAAATGCTATTAGGAAATTAAATTCTTAAGAAAGATGACAACAGTATGAAACGAACAAGTATATACACATCTTGGAAAAATAAAAGACATCTGTAAACATTCTGAAATACATTGTAATGTTCAGGACAAAAATGATTTTACCTAACAACAAAATTACTATATAAAGACATAAACAATCAAGTAATTTTGCAAAAACATTCTAAAAGGAATGTTTTATTAGTCTAAGCATGAAATCCACTTTATCTAAATAGTTTTTCCCTTTCATAGTTTGTCAGCCAAGAATGATGCTACCATCAACATGCAAAGATTTTCTTCCAATGAAACAACAAATGCTTTTCAAGCTCATTCTTGTTGGAAATAACAAAAAATAAATAAGTAAATAAATAAATGTTTTTAAGTGTCATTTTCTGGGAAGCCAAAGAACACTGCTCAATTTCTAAGCATCAATTCTGAATTAAAATAATTTCCATCTGTGAAAACATTTTAAAGGACTGGCCTACTTTTTGACAAGCCAAGGAACTGGAGCAAACAATAACAAAATTATTAGCTATGGCCGGGCACAGTGTAATCCCAGCAGTTTGGGAGGCCGAGGTAGGTGGATCATAAGGTCGGGAGTTCGAGAACAGCCTGGCCAATATGGTGAAACCCCATCTCTACTAAAAATACAAAAATTAACCAGGTGTGGTGGCGGGCACTGGTAGTCCCAGCTATTTGGGAGGCTGAGGCAGGAGAATCGCTTGAACCCGGGAGCCGGAGGTTGCAGTGAGCCGAGATCACGCCACTGTACTCCAGCCTGGGCAACAGAGCAAGACTCCATCTCAAGGAAAAAAAAAAAAAAATTATTAGCTAAGCTTTGAGTTAAAGAGAATTTGCATATCCTTACTGATATTTTCCACAAGTCCACCAGCCAAACAAATATAACTTAAGTATTACTTACTTTTATAGGTGATTTCTAATCCTTTTTAACCCTTTGTGAATGGGATGAAAGATATCAACCCTTCAGATACAATTTTGCATCTACTTTCAGGAGAGTCCCTTACTAAAGGGTCAGTTGTGATAAACACATATATTTGAAGTGACATTTTTGAGAGGGAACACATCCTTATATATGAAAGACATCACTGTCTTTGTTTATATAATGAACCTACAATACATAAAGCATTTTCACATTTCTACACTCATTAGGTTAAGCTCATTGGAGTCTGATAGTTAACTGTGAGACAGGTCTAGACGGTTATTATTCCCGTTTTACAGTTGAGGAAATTGAGGCACAATTTTTTTTTTTTTTTTTTTTTCGCTCTGTCGCCCAGGCTGGAGTGCAGTGGCCGGATCTCAGCTCACTGCAAGCTCCGCCTCCCGGGTTTACGCCATTCTCCTGCTTCAGCCTCCCGAGTAGCTGGGACTACAGGCGCCCGCCACCGCGCCCGGCTAGTTTTTTGTATGTTTTAGTAGAGACGGGGTTTCACCGGGTTAGCCAGGATGGTCTTGATCTCCTGACCTTGTGATCCGCCCGTCTCAGCCTCCCAAAGTGCTGGGATTACAGGCTTGAGCCACCGCGCCCGGCCGGCACAGATTTAATGACCTGCCAGAATATTAAGACAGTAATTAGAGGTAGTATGAAAATGTAACCGTTTGATGCCCAGAACCTCACTGCTGAGAGAAAGAAAAACACTGTAATGTTTGTTCCTAGTTGACAAAATCAGGCATGGGCTGGTTTTGGGAATTCTATATACAAACATGTATTTGCTTCACCAATAAACACCTCTTTTCTTGATATTGTTGTAAAGGAAGATAATTTTGCCAAACCTATTTTGCTGTATTTCATGAGCCGCCTTCTATGCGGTTTTATATATGTCTAAGCTTTTTTCACAGTAAAGAACATCTTTCGTTAATGAAATCAAGGTCAGCCACATATACAATGAGTATAGCATTATACTTTAATACAGTATTAAGTTATGCTATTATGATGTCCTTGAACACTATTAAAATTAAAACGAAATCTGCCCCTGCATTTAATGACCACGCACTGCTGGGTTTCCTGCTTTGGCTTGTAGAGCTATTACAGCTCCTCTTTCAGGGTTAGCTGTGTATTTCTTCTGCGGTCATTACTTCAGCTTCTATAAGTACCCATCCCTTCTACTAATTTGCTGCTTCTAACTTTCCATGTGGACTCGGAAATCAGAAAATTAAGTTTATTAGACTTGAGAGTCCTTCTATTTAGTAAATTACAAAAACTATAATTTGCATTTTCTTGTCTGTTTACTGGTCTTTATCTTCTATCTAATGCTCAATGATATTTGGGTACAAAATAACACACCTTCAATTTATGTGTATAGCACAAACCCTCATAAATTTTTTATTGAAAAGATCTGACTTTTCTTTAAATAATTGTTTCTTTAAAGATTATCTTTGGTTCCCAACACAATATTATATTAGGATCCTATTTCATGCTTACAGAATAGTGACTCAAACATTATATTTAAAATAAATTTCACAGAGAAATAGAGGTTAAACAATTCAGAAAAAAGCACAAAGAATAATAAGTAAACACAAACCTCTCCACTCGGGCTATTCTTTGTAATCCATTAAGTGATACAGAAAATATGCTATAATAACAGTATTGAATCACACAGGAAATAAGTTTAAATGGCTCAAAAGAAAAGGACTTCATTAAAAGTAATACAGGGTAGAAAACACAGGACATTTTTCTGCCATATAGCTTGTATGTAGTTTTCATTTCTTAAAATATTAGTCATAAATTAAAGATATGAGTTATAATTTAAAAAGAAAAATTAAGTACAAAACAAGAGATCAACAGAAAATGACTTAGTTTGAACTTAAAACATATTTCCTGTCTCAGTAATCACAAACCATTATTGATGAAATTCAGTTATAACCAAAGAACTTGATTAATGATGTGACAGGGCATATGAAAACAATCACTTGTTATGTGACTAAAAAAGATAAGTTATATGACATACTACTGCCAAAATAACGTTAAAATCCCTGTCACTTAATTGATGTTAATAAAAAATGTTTTTCCTATTAGCATTATGTAAGAAACTAGGGAATCAGATATTTTTTATTTTTACTAATGAGTTTCACAATGGCACACTTAGACTATCTCTAGTTTATTTCTACATTTAATCATTTTCTTCTACTTTAATTTTATACCACTGAATTAATAAGGTTAAAGGACAGGCTACATTGTGTAGCATAACTAACTGGCCTTGAATAGTCACAGCAGCACTAGTAAGCATTTACTGTGTGTCAGGCCCTGTTATAAGCATTTTCGTGTATTAACTGCCTAGTCCTCACAACAACCCTATGAGATAGATACTATAATCATCTCGTTCTAAGATGAGGAAGCTGAGGTTTATAAGTAGATTTCCTAGAGTCACAACAGTGGAGCCCACATATTAACAAAGGTATTTGACTCCATGTCACTAAACTAGATTACCTCCTATTTTAGAGTACTTTATTTTAGTACTTTAAAGTATATTTCCTGAATTCCATCTCTCCACACTACCACCACCACCTACCTTAAAATAAAACGAAAAGAAATCGGTTATCCACACCTTCATATTCTTCAGGACAAACTCTATCTATGGCTTATGCCTAGGTATATGAATGGCCAAGCAGTAACATGACTGGTTGACAGGTTTCAGTAGTACAGTATGTAAGGGAGGACAGCCCAGAAACATTTCTTCTAAATTGTCAGACAGTGCTATAACAGGTAATGTTAACATAAACAAATATCTTTAAACAGTATTTGAGAGTCTCTGTAATTTTTAAATAATGAGAACCAAAACAAATCCCCTCCCACCACCTCCAAACTTTCAAAAAGCCCAAATAAACTCCCAACAAAACCCCTATATTTAGTTATGATAAAAACCAGTTTAAAAACTCCCAACACATTTAAGTGCTTTAGTTTTGCTCTTATTTGTATTCTAAACCCAGTGAAGCTCAAATAAAAATAGCCTGTGCAATGTCTTCCCTAGGCAAAAAAAAAAGTTTTAAACAGCACACAGACTATTACATTTCTTCCACCAAAGAAGATATTTTTATTTCATTATTTCTTATTAACATTTAATGGAGTTATTTAAATAAATAAAAAGAAATGAGTACAAACAAAAGAAAACAAAAGCTAGAGCCTGGAAAAATGAGGGCTAATACAGCTTAAAGAACAGCACTGAGAAGCAAATAACACCTTTCAAGTAACTTTTCCTAAAAAACAGTATCCATGAAAAGGAAATGACATTTCAAATATAAAGGTATGAATTTACTACATACTTTTGTACATATTTTTTCAGTATTTACTTTTCAGCAATATTCAGAACAGTAATATTTTTCTACCATAGCATGTTCACTTAAAATTCATTTTGATAACTTTAAAAATTAAGCTATACTTTAAAATCCAGTGGTTTCCTGCATACTGTGAACATACCTGATATGATTTGTGTGAGAAATCACTACAAGCATTTCAGGTTGTTTACAAAAAAAGAGAACTATATCCAGGTCAAAGACTCGAGAGAATTTAATTACTCTATTGTCACCAAATGGTTATAACCACTTCAGATATAGTTAGTTCTCAATATTTACGTTTGATAAACTACATTTTTCTTCAGGTACTAGATAATTTCTTTATGTTCCCATTAGAAATAATCTGGCTAGAAACTTCACCCAAAAAAATCTAGGAAAATGTTTACCACAACATGGACTTTTAAAATACTTTGGGTGAAATTCACATCTTTGAGAAAAAGCATATATTCATATGTTTCAGAATGTTTGTACAAACAAAATCCAGCTTAACTTTTAATAAGTGACTGAACATTACTATATCAAACAGACCATAAACTTTAAAGACAGAAGCATAAATAAAGGGAATGGGGGTAGAGGCTAAAAAAACTAAGGTACTAACAACAAAAGACCTGATTTTTCTGATTCTATTCAAGAAGCAGATTCCATAAAAACCAGAACCAAATAAACAAACTATCTTGGACAGAAGAAAACAGCAAGAAATAACAACTCTGAAATAAAGAGGTCAACACACACACTGACAGAATATAAAATCACCTATCCAAATTTGCACAATTCTCCAAAAACCTGAAATAAATAAGCTATTACTTTAACCAGAACACCATCACTGTTATTATGGAGGCATCTTACATCAATTAATGGATACCAAATGCCAATATAAACTACACATCTGAATTTAATAAACTTTAAGAATAATGTGTGAAATTATAGAAAAAAATAGTATTTTCCTAACACCTGAACCTTGAGTAAGCAAGAAATAAAACCAAAGATACAGACTTAAAAAAAGAGCCACAATTCTCAATGTACATAATCAGATTTAAAGCAATATTTGGAAAACTCTTATATAACAGGCTGAGTGATCTAACTTTGAAAGTTCAGTGTCATATACTGTATAAGAGATGACTGAAACTGGTTTGGTGCCCTTAAATAACTACATATTTTATTGTTGTTATTGTTATAAAAAGGAAGAGGGCTAATTTTTGTTATTCCCAGCAAAATATTAACAGGTGGCAACTGGCTTAGAAACTGGTGTTCTTGACACCATCAAGAACAAATTGACATATTCAAGTATTGCAACCAAAAAAATACGTTCTTGGGGTTCATACCAAAACCTTTTCTAAGATAACCACCTACTTCTCCATTCAAGAAAGCTTATTTTAATAACACAGTGGAAGGGGTAATATTAACAGAAGCTTATTTTAGTAAGTACTACTCTAATTAATAGTATGAAAAAGCAGTGACTCTTAGAGAAATCTCTTCTTACAGTTCACTTACCTCCACTGACTGCATCTTGCTCTTCCCCTTCAGGAAATGCAACCTGGTTTGGCAAGCTATTCCTAGATCGAGTGACTGTCTCTAACTGGGAAGCCCGTCCTAATAAAGATAGCTCATCTAGCACCTCTCCCTCTTTGGCCTCAAGATCTGATTTTGAAGTGGTTAAGGGCTTTATACTTTCAGGTGCCATTAACCTGTTTGAGTCATTCAAACATGCTACTGTGCCACTGTCCAGGCTCAACACTCGGGCACGAGTCTTGGCACTATTTGTGCTAGAAGTCCGTCGTGTTGCACGCTTTTTGCTGGTTCCTTCAGGAACCAAATGAGCTTTGTGTGTGTGTTCAGAGTCTGTGCCCCTTTCTTTATGAGTGTGTTTGGTCTTTAGAGCACTGTATCTGCCCTCAGGAGACTGACAGGAATGAGAAGTAGTGCTAGATGAGCTATCACTGCTGAACTGGTGAGCAGACTGAACACTTGATGCTCTGCTCAAGTCACTTTGATCACTAGAGTCTTCGTCATGACAAAATATAGCACTGTGTGGCTTGGTGCCAGAAACTCCTCGAAAGCAAACATAGTCCCTATGCCGGCTTGAATCAAAACTGCTAGCCCGTTTTTTTCCTGTCCGTCTCCTGCCTGACTTGTGGGCAGAAGCTGTCCGATGGATTACGCTAGAAGATTTAGGTCGAACATCCCCTTCCTTTTGCTTTCCACCAACATCTTTACACACTTTGGAATCCACAGAAACAGCTGACTTATCACTCTTCTCTTCTTTGTTTTCCGGAGTGTTCCCAGGTGGTCTGTCCCCTTGGGAAGTAAATTCATTTGCATGGGGATTTTTATTGGCTTCTTCAGATGCAGAGGGGCTAAGACCTCTCTGGTTGTGCACCTCTTCGGAGGGGGTGGGGTCCTTGGCCTCATGAACCTCACTGTTGGTACTCACTTCCATGGCAATCTTTTCACTGCTAGTCCTTTTGTCACTGGCACAGCTATTCTTCTCCTCTGGGCCTGCACAGCACTCCTTTTTCCTCCCACTTTTTGTTCCTGCTTTAGGAGACTCCTCATGCTCTGACAAGACGCCCTCTACATGAGTTGAGCTGGTCTGCTCACTTTTATAGCTGCTGACAGTACTGTTAGTGTCCCGGTCCGTTCCACTACAGTAGCTTTCTGTTGACCCACTACTCCGTGTGCTCAGGCTCCTCAAGCTGTCCATGCTTTTTTCTGCTTTCAAAGGTTTGCTCTTCCCACTTTTTGTGGGTGGCTGAGAAGTATTGATTTTCAAGTCACCAGCAAGCTGAAATTCCCCAGATAAACCAGAATTTTCCACCAAGGATTCTTTGGATCCAGAAAGAGGCTTGGAAGATTCTAACTCACTAACTGGATCTAACCCACGTCTTTGCTGATAAAGGGGAAAATCATTCATTGAAGTGTCTGGAAAAGCTACAGCAGAGCTAGAAGTCCGTGGTACACCTCGCGGCCGGTGGTCTTTTCTATAAGAGTGTGAATGTAAAGGTACAAGAGAAGCTACTTCTGTGTCACAGGCACTGGACAGAGACTGATCAACATGGTGGTGGTGCTGGTTATGACTTGGCAGGCTCACTTTGTCACTGAAGTCCCTTGGCAAGTCCTGTCCACAAGAGGATAAGGAAGGCTGAATAGAGATGAAGGAGTCATTGGAGACAAGACGAAAGAGCTTCCGATCAGTTGCCAAATCTGTTTCAAACACATGTTTGGAAATGTTAAAATAAATGTATGATCTGCTTTTCTACTGTTTCACAATGGCAAGAATTCACTGCATACAGTAAATCAAGTATAAACAATTTCTCAAGTAGTTCACCAAAGAGCTGCTTTCTGTTTCACAGCTGCACAAAGAAAGCATTCTACTCACGAACTGAACTGAACTGAACTTCCAAACTTTGAGTTCTTCAATTGGCCTCAGAAAGAGTTCTATAGACTATCAACAATAAAATAAGAGGCAACAAAGGATTATACTTAAAATAGGCCTGGATTTCTAGGCAAGCTCTGTCTACAACTTACTAACTTGGTAACTTTGGGTTACCCCCTGTAAATCTGTTTCCTTATTTGTAAAATGGGACATCAACTTCACTGAGTCATAGGCAAGGAAATAACTGAGCTAATAACATATATTGCTTGACACAATGCCGTCACAATTAAAGGTGGCTATCATTATTTTACCTAACACAATATTAAAATCCTTTCAAAAAGCTAACACAATTATTTTACAAATCAAGAAAACCTAGAGTAATCAGAAACAAACCAACAAAAATAGGCTGACCAATGCCCAAACAAGATATAATGATGTTAAGACATCCTCTTGCTGTTCAGAATGGTAAAAACAGCAATAATTACAGAGTAAAATATTGAATTTTTATCTTTCATTATTGGTATAGCAATTATAAAATACTTCATGAAAAAAATACTTATATTCTTGTATCTGTAAGATCACTGCTTTAACCCTCCATCCAGACCAGTGATTAGTGACTTATCATACATACTATATATATAAATGTAAATATAGATATAAATCAATGCACCTACCTACCTACCTACATTGTAATTTATCTTGGAATATAGCTTGACAACCAAACTGCAAAATAGCTGATTTTTAAATATATGTTTTGCCAGACAAGGACATTTGAACCTGCTGTTAGTTCAATAAAAATAAAAATTATTGTCTTATTTGTCATAGATGGATAGACGAAGTAAAATAATAGATTCTATAGTAAATCTGAGTCTTCCCAGTAGAATCTCAATGACCAAAGTAGACATTTCTCCCTAAGATTAAAAGAAAGGAATGAGTTATTAAAAATGTTTATGTACTTTTTAAAAATCTAAATGTAGATTTTGCTATGATTAATTAATTAAAAACTCACGGATAGCCTCTGGAGTGTACCATAAAAATTGGAGTTTATAAATGTCCAATTATACTTTATCTTACGTTTTAAAGTTTTCAAGGTAAGTAAAACCCATGTTCTTTATTATTTTCCCAACACAGCTGCTACAGTGGTTGGGTTCTTATATCTTCTAAATATCAAAATTTAAAAGCTAGCATTGTATTTTTTGTAGTATTAAATTATATAGAGATATAATTAAATAGAGATATAGTTATTTCTAAAAACTCTATATCTCTAATAAAGCAACTATCAGTTGGTGTGATATTCACATTTCAAGGATATGAATTTTACAGAAAACTTAGCGACTCTGAGCAAGTAGTTGAAAATCACTAAATCTAAGATAACAAAAGATTTTTTAAATGCTAATGATCAAAACCAACTTCCTTCTGAGGAATTGATAAAACAGAAATGTAAGTATTTCATTTTAAAAGACACAGCCAAACTTACTTTAATACATGCACTTTTTTCAATACTGCTAAACAAATATACCACAAAAGGTTAAATTTTGTCAGAAAAAATTTAGGTGGTTTCAGGAAATTTTCAAATAAATACATTTTTTCTTACTGTTACCCATATGAAAAAAATTGTATCAAAGTTAAGAGGCTCAAATCAACACAAAGAGATACTATTTTTCATCAAATCAAACTTTTTTTAAACAATTGTTATTAGTGGCATTTAGAATAAGAAAGGCATACTGCTCATGGTGGTACCAACTGGTGTAACCTTCTTAAAGCAATCTCGCAATATGGCCAAGAAACTTGAAAAGGTATTCTTGAATTGAAGGTAAGAAATCGTTGCTAAAGGATAGAGTCAAATATGCGTCCAAGGTTTTAGCACAAAGTTGTTCATGTCATGTTATTATAAAAGTTCTTAAAGCACAAAAAGTATAACAATGTCCTATAAATAATGGTTGAAAATGTAGTCCACTAATAATTTCATACAGGCACAAAAAAAATTTTCAAAGATTATGTAATAATATGAGAAAATAATTCAGTGAAAAAGGTAGCACTGGCCAGGTGCAGTGGCTCATGCCTGTAATCCCAGTACTTTGGGAGGCCAAGGCAGATGGATCATGAGGTCAGGAGTTCGAGATCAGCCTGGCCAACGTGGTGAAACCCCGTCTCTACTAAAAATAGAAAAATTAGCCGGGTGTGGTGGTGGGTGCCTGTAATCCCAGCTACTTGAGAGGGTGAAGCAGGAGAATTGCTTGAACCCGGGAGGCAAAGGTTGCAGTGAGTTGAGATTTCACCACTGCACTCCAGCCTGGGCAACAGAGCAAGACTCAGTCTCAAAAAAAAAAAAAAAAAAAAAAAAAAATCCAGTTCTGTAAGTTTAAATGAATGCTAATGGAATACGTGCATATATTTTTATAAATGTGAAAGTGATATACCACAGTTAGCCATAAAAAGAAATAACATCCTGATACATGCCAGAATAAGGTAAGTGAAAGAAGCCAGACACATTAAAAAAACACATATAATTGTGTTTATATGAAATGTCCAGAATAGGCAAATTCATAGAAACAGAAAGTAAACTGGAGGTTGTCAGGGGCTGCTTGAAGAGGAAATGGGGAGTGTAATGGGTGCAGGTTTCTTTCTGCGTAATGAAAATGTTCTTGATTTAGATAGTGGTGATGGATGCATAATATTCTAAAAACCACTGAATTATATCAAAGCAAAAAAATATGAAAAAAGTGATATGCAAAAAGAAGTTTCTCAGTGGCAGAGGTATAAATTTTTTCTTCATACTTAACTATATTTTCTAAAGTTAACATATATATTACTTTTATAAACAAAAATTGTACCTTCTTTCTCTCTCTGATCATCCCCATCAATTGATTATGGATAATAATCAATTATACAAACATGCTGTTATTTCTCTTACAACATCTTACAAAATCGAAATCCCTGCTTTATCTTTACTTCTCCTGCTTGCTATCATCTTTACAAAAATTCACTGAAAGAGTTGTCTATATTCATTGTCTGATTCTTCCCCTCCAATTCTCTCTTTGTATTCCAATTCAACTCCCCTAAGACTGTGCTTATCAAGGTCACCGACACCCTCTACACTGTTCAATCCAATGGTCAGGTCTCAGTCTTCACATCACCTGACCTATAAGCAGCACGTGATGAAGGTGGCCAGTCCATTCTCCTTGATCACATGGGGATAACAGTCTTGCTTTTCCTTTGATCTCACTAATTGTTCCTACTCAGTCTCCTGGACTTCTTAAACTAAAGAGGCACAGGGTTCAGATCTTAAAACTTTTCACTTTTTCTTTTCTTCTCTTCTTTTGAGACAGAGTCTTGCTCTGTCACTCAGGCTGGAGTGCAGTGGTGCAATCATGGCTCACTGCAGTCTTGATCTCCCAGGCTCAAGCAATTCTCCTGCCTCAGCCTCTCAAGTAGCTGGGCCACAGGTGCACAGCACCACACCCATGTAATTTTTTATAGTTTTTCTTAGAGACAGGGTTTCACCATGTTGCCCAGGCTGGTACTGAACTCCTGGCCTCAAGCGACCCTCCCACCTTGGCCTCTCAAAGTGCTGGGATTACAGGTGTGAGCATGGCACCCAGCTAGAACTTTTCACTTTTCTACCTATACCCCCTTTGTAAATCTCATCCAGTTCTCTATCCCCATGACAAACCAAAATTCAAAAATACCTGTAACTAGTTCCTCTACCTTCTACCCAGCCCTCATATTCACATGGGTATGGTCTGAAGTTCTGATCTTGGAAAGGGAAGACATGAGCAAGAGGCAGGGAAACTGTAGATTATCTTAGAAGTGAAAAAGTTGAAGATACACCCCAATATCCTGTTTTCCCCCAGTCATCCTGAATCAGGTGACAAAATGAGTGTCAACTAATAACTAACTGTTAACCAACTAACTAAAGGCCATTGTCCTGTAAATCCAAACCACAGGAGTAAGAGTCCCAAATGGTATTAAAGCCAGCATGAACATTTGCCACTAGGTGGCGCCAAACCATAGCTAGGAAAAGGGATTTGGATCAAGAAGTCAGGCCACAGAAACCCCAAGCAGCTAACAAGTATACTTGCCCTGATACTTCATCAACTTCATAATACCCAACCCCTTAACTGATATGACTGATTTTTGTTGTTTTTATTTATCCACTGACAACTCCTGAATCTAAAACCCCCAACCCAGACCTCTTATCTGAAATCTGGACCTATCTACTCATTGCTGTATACAGGTCTAACAGCACCTGATATGCCCTGAACTGAACCCCCTAACTTACCCTCCATGCTCTCCCCACCCCGAATCTGCTCCTCCTCAGTCTTCCCCGCTTCAGGTGGCAGGCCCCCATCCTCCCTGATGCTTAACTCAAAAGCCTTTGAGTCATCCATGACCACTACTTCTCTCACACAGTATATCCAAATCCATAACCTATCTTTTTAGTATCTCACACACACAGTCAGACTACTTCTCACTACTCTGATCTGTGCTCTGGATTGCTGCAATCATCTGCTAAGTGAGCTCCTGCTTCAACTTTTGCCCCTTTTAATATATTCCTCAAAATAGGAGCCAGAGTGATTCCGCCGAAATGAAATACAACCCTTTAGCAGTTCCTCATCTCACTCAGAATTAAAATTAGCACATTTAAGATGGCTTACAAAACTCCATACTGTTTGGCCCTTCACTTACTCTGAGCCAGCCACAATATCTCTCAAACTTGACAGGCATGCTCCCGCTTTGGGGCTTTGCCCTTGTTGTTCCCTCTGCGTGGAGGGGGCCCCTCCCCTCAGATATCCTGAGAGCTCACTCCTCCTTCTTCAGGTCTTTGCTCTCAGAGAGGCTTGCCCTCAACTGCTCTATTTAAAATTAAAGTTTCCCTAGTCCCCACCAATCCCTATCTTCTGTCTCTACTTACTACAGTATATGTTGATTTCTACCGGTATGATTCCATATTAATAGTATGGAAGCCACATGAGAGTGGAACTTTTTGTCTTTTTGTTCACTGATTTACTTCCAGTACTTAAAACAGTGCCAAGAGTACTCAACAATATTTTTTAAATGTTAAATATACGGAAAAATGTTGCATGATAAAAGCCAGTTTTAAAACTATATGAAAGTAGTATAGTATAGATTTTAAAAAGCCTAATTCAAAACCAGATTTGGATTATAGGACTGTCACTTTGTAGCTGCGTGACTTTGAGCAAGTTTCTTATAACTTCTCTCTAAGCAGTAACATGTTCATCTGTAAAGTGAGAATAATAACAGTACCAACTTCAAATGTTTATAGTGAAGATTAACTGGGTAAATGCATATAAAATGCTTAGAAGAGGACTTAAACCAGGGGTTGACAAACTAAGCCCCATGAAGCCAAATCCAGCCCTCAAACTTGTTTCTGTAAACCAAATTTTAGGCTGGCACAGCCATGCCCACTATTTATGTATTGTTTATGACTCCTTTCACTCTACAGTGGCAGAGTTGAGTAGCTAAGTAGCAAGAGAGACCACATGGCCTACAAAGCTATTTGGTCCTTCACAGAAAAGTATGCCGACCCCAAACTTGACCAATAGTATGCACCCAGTGAATGTTAGACATCACTGTCTATGTTAATATATAGTTGCAAGGGTAGATCTGTGTGTATAGAATTCCCAACCTACCAGACTATAAAAATCTTGTTTGTATATGGTACTTTCCAGATATAAAATAAGATATATAATCCCTAAACGCAAGGGCACCAACCCCTCTAAGATTATTATCTGGTTGTTGAGACACTGTGATGGTCTCATATTATAGAAAAGGATATTGTACTTCTCAAAGAAATTGATATTGACTGATTGATTGGTTGACTGATTGAGAGAGGAAGGGTCTCCCTCTGTTGCCCAGGCTGGAGTGCAGTGGCATTATCACAGCTTACTGCTACCTCAGCCTCCTGGGATCAAGCGATCCTCCCACCTCAGCCTCCCAAGCAGCTGAGACTATAGGCACATACCATCATGCCTGGCTAAATTTTTTTATTATTTTTTGTAGAGACAGGCATCTCACTATGTTACCAAGGCTGGATTCAAACTCCTGGACTCAAGCAATCCTCCTGCCTTGGCCTCCCAAAATGCTGGGGTTACAGGCATCAGCCACCACAGCCAGTTGATTCACCTTTAATTTTCTTTTTAAGTTTCCATACCACACAGTACGTACATAGATATGTACGTACCTATGTATGTGTGTTTGTTTATTTATTTGAGTGTCACCCAGGCTGGAGTGCAGTCACATGATCTCGGCTCACTACAACCTCTGCCTCTCAGGTTCAAGCAATTCTCGTGCCTCAGCCTCCTGAGTAACTAGGATTACAGGTGTGCACCACTATCCTGGATAATTTTTGTATTTTTAGTAGAGACAGGGTTTCGCCATGTTGCCCAGGCTGGTCTCAAACTCCACCCACCTCAGCCTCCCAAAGTGCTGGGATTACAGGCATAAGCCACTGTGCCCCGCCCACACAGTACATGTAAAGGTCTTTTCGGTTTTAGGAATGAGGTATAAGGTTAGATAAGAGAGTCCACAGAAGCAAAGAAACAATGAGAGGGTACGGTAATTCAAAAAAAGGAGAGAGTTACAATAATAAACTTAAAATTCCAACGGTAACAAAACATGCTTGTAAGAAATCAACCTGGGAAAAATATTAAATGAATGGGCAAATGTCATAATTTAGTTATCCGTTTGTAGCCTCATAAACAAGTTTCATAATTAAGAATAAAAAATTTGTCAGCCTGTCTGCCCATCAAACATCACCCGTAGGTTAATAAAAATAACAGGGTTATAACACGGTGGCAATAGTGAGAAAAGTTTCTAACCTAGTTCTGGTTCAGGTTCTGATTACAGAACTTTGGAAAATCTCCATTAGAAAATGGGGATGACATATCTGTTGCTTTATGTTTGAAAATTGGAAATCAAACATGAAAATGTGAGTTTAAAAAGACTCAATAAAATTCAAAATATTCATTTACAATTGAGTTGAAGAAAAAAAATCACAAATAGCCAAAATTTCTATTAACAATCTGCTACAGGAAGGTACCATGTTGGTAATAGATGCACGGTTTCTCAGTAGGTCCAACAGCAAGTTACTTCTCTGTGATATGGTTTGGCTATTTGTCCCCCTCCAAATTTCACGTGGATCACCAATGTTAGACATGGGGCCTGGTGGGAGGTGTTTGAGTCATGAGGGTGGATCCTTCATGAATGGCTTGCTGCCACCTCTGCGGTAATGAGTGAATTCTCAGTTTATTAGTTCACACAAGAGCTGACTGTTTAACAGAGCAGGCATGGCACCCCTCCCCTCTCTCTTCTCGTCCTCTCTCACCATGTGACATGCCAGCTCCCCTTCCCCTTCCACCATGATTGGAAGCTTCCTGAGGTTCTCACCAGAAGCAGGTGCTGGCACCATGCTTCTTGTACAGCCTGAAGAACCGTAAGCCAAATATACCTCTTTTCTTTACAAGTTACCCAGTCTCAGGTATTTCTTTATAGCAATGCACATGAACTAAGACACTACGTCAAAACTTACTGCTGTTTTTGCAGTTGGCAGGAGATGAAGCAGCTGGCATTTAGAGATTGTACCGAAGGAAAGTAACAGTTTTACATACTAGGTTATCCCTAAGCTGGGCTACTTGGTCTGACCAACTAAAAGAATAGCAGATTCTTATCTCTCATCTCATATTCACTCTGGGGCATATGCTCATAGAATTTCTCCATATTTATCTGGCAGAACATGTATAACTGAGTTCCAGTAAGCTAAAAGCCTGTATAACTCTGTATTACTACTATCCCAGTAACATTTTATATTAATGTCTCCTTAAATACCATATTAAATTGTTATAAACTCCTGCCAGATTGTACACAGTATATTCTACAAATTAACTCTGATCACCACAGTATATGACATCATGGTAAAGTATAATGTTCTTACCTTGTTCTTCACTTCCTTCCTTACAAAGACTAGAACTTTGGCCCAGACTTAAACTGATATCATCAGAAGTCTTGGCAGTGTCTGTATCTCCTACAAAGTTAAGAGAAACATGTGAGGACCTTATATTAACAGTAAGGCTGTAGTGTGGCCCAACCAAGGAAGTATTAATACATCAAGGAGTACTGATGTCTATCAACTAAAGCAGTTTTTGTGTATCAAAGGTTACAATAATGGAAGATGCACTGAACTAACAGGAAGTATCATGGACTATCAGAGCATTTAATTATTCTCACAGAACTACAAACCAAACAATATAACATGGAAAGCTTCAAAATGTAAACTAATAAAACTATTTCTTTAAAAAGAAGTGGATTTTTAAAAGGAATGCAAATTACATAACTCGAACCAACATGAATTTCCTTCCCAGGGAAAATTAGTAACCTAAAAAACTGTAGGGTAAAAACAATATGAATTATCTGAATAGATCAAACAGCAGAAAATAACTTACTTTTTTTTGTTGTTTCATTTGTGCCCATACTCAAAGGTTTCACATCACATTATTTAGTTTTCCATGAACCCCACTAAAACCCACAAAAGTGTTTTCCCTCTAAGGCAAGGAAGTTTCTTGTAGATCAAAACTTATGTAATTCATGCAATGTAATGTAAGTGGTCACTTTTGTGAAATTTGGATGATGAAAGAGAACACAATTTAAGTCAAGCAACCTTTAATAAGATAAATAATTTTATCTATAAAATAATTTAAAGAATGATTTTTTTCATTACATTTGAAAGTACAGTACTGTTACCTTCACTACAACCAAAATGAAAGGGAAAGTCAGAGGCAACTTTCAAGTTAGATCACATCTACCTTTAATAGTCAAGCAACTTTTAATAAGATAGATAATTTTATCTATAAAATAATTTCAAGAATGATTTTTTTCATTACATGTGAATGTATAATACTGTTACCTTCACTACAACCAAAATGAAAGGGAAAGTCAGGGGCAACTTTTAAGTTAGATCACACCTACCTTTAATAGTTGCTGCTGTTCCAAGACGCGAGGAACCAGATCCAATCTGAAAATATGACATGAAGTAAGTAAAACTAATTAAAATGCTAGCTATGTCATTATCAATACAGACTAGCAAGATTATCAAACAAAATTATATGACCAAAACATGTTATTGGTCACTTTTATCAATATTAAAAGATACTTGTTGGACAAGCTCTATTGGAGCCACTTAACCTGTTGGCTGTGGCACAGGCTGCACGTGTCTTACTGATGTGCAGAGCTACCCAATCCCTCTGTGTGCTCAGGACTGATGGAGCCCCACCAAAAGCCAGATCCTCCAATCTCAAGCAACTCATGTCATACAACTATCATTTTTATACTACACCATGATATGTTCATGTTATAAACAAAAGCAAAACCAGGCTTTATGTCTACCTGAAATACATTTAGACTTCTTAGGGTATAAAAGGAAGGTTTGGCAGACAAACATTAACATATGCTACCAAGTGCAACATTAAGTCTTACCATCAAATTGTTAGTGTATCATTATGTACCTTCTTTAGTTGGAGACAAAAAGTAAGTACTTCTTCATAGACAGAACATTAAAAAATAAATCAATAAAAGTCTAAGGCATCCATGAAAAAGGAATTTTTAGCACAAACTGTAAGGAGAAAATTAAAACCTGATTGTTGAGCTTTTAGTGCTTATATTCAAGATAGTTTAACACTTTCCTAAAATTTCACAGCCATTATTTATTATACTACCATGAAAATAATATAAATAAGTACTACAAATTCCACATTAAGGAAATCAAAGATAACAGTTACTAAATCAGCAAGTCTCAGCAACTCTTCCTATAACTTGTTTCCATGGATTCTAAGAAGAAAACAGTCAAGCAAAGTTAGCATTGTAAAATAAAATTAAGAACATTCATATAATACTTTATACTTTACTAAGTCTTCCTCTTCATTGGTTTGATTTAGTTAGGTGTATACGACAAAAAATACACTCAAAATATAGGTTAATGTTGACTTTGAAGGGGCATGAGGGCCTTTCTTGATCTGGATGGCAACTGAATGGGTGCACACAGATGTAAAAATTTACTTAGCTGTACACTGAAGGTATGTACTATGCTGTATAAGTTACATGCCAGTGAAAAAGTAAATAAAAATAAGCATACATATATAGGTTGAAACTACAAATAAACTCTTGAGTTAGTCAATAAAAAATAAGCTTTGTAATAATTTTGAACTATTTTATTAAGCTTGGTTCTTCTAGTTTTTCCTAATTTCTGCTTTCAATTAGCCATAAAAGACATTGCAATTTGCCAGCAAGAAAAAACCAAAAAAGCATTTTATCACAAAAGAAAGTTTCATTCTTACACCTGCTACATAAGTTACAGAATTAACATATGCTATTTTTCTACTAGAATTAAACATAACTTCCTAAACAGAAATTTAAACACAAACAAGAAAACAAAAACACCATTTTATGGATACCCATCTAGGAATTTAAACTTAAAAAAAAAAAAATTTAATATGGATATGGTAGTCATTTGCTCAGAAGCTCACAAAGTATTCCCTTTCTCCTTCTTTAACAATCTCCCTATTTTGTTCCAAAATTAGTCATACACCTTCTGATATATGAGAAGTGGGCCCAGTCCCCGGTCTAGAGGTAGGTATATGAACTAGTTCTGGTGAATGAACGTGTGGGAGAATGTGCTGGAGGGCTTCAGGAAAACGTCTTTGTGTGTCTGAGAAGAAAGTGATCAAGGAAAATCTCTGTCCCACACCACTGCTTGCTTCCTAACTTTTCAAACAGGGTCTTGATTGAAGCTTCTGTGCTCATCCTGCAACCCTGAGGAAAAAGCCTAGAGAACTGCAGAGATGCCAATCCAGAGGCCTAACATTAGGCTGCTAAATAAATGTCACACAATCACCTCCAGATTTAGGTGAAAAACAACTATTTCTTTAAGTCACTATTAGTTGAGTATTCTACTACTTGCTGACAAAAACATTCTTAACAGGTATAATAGAGTAGTTACATTTTATTCTTCATACTTTTCTGCATTATACTTCCCCTCAAAATATCTAAGAATCATGACTATTTACATGTGAAACAACAGGGCGTCCAGAATATAAACTATAGTACATCCAAATGCAATGCATTCCCCAAAGTGTCACTGTAGAAAAACACTTAATGATATTAATGTTCATGATACAATCAATTATGACATTATGTATTATTTTAATTTTCCTGTTTACCCTCACTTGTTAAATTTCCTAAAAATGAAAATTTAAAAATTAAGAAAAAATAGTATATTTCTACACCTGGGGGTGAAGTTTTTTATTTAAGTGCTTTGCATAAACTAAAATATTCCACTGTTTCTTCTCTATGACAAGTGCCATAGGAAGGATTATGGATACCAGGGAAGAAAGGTTACTTCTAACTAGAGAGCATATCAGGCAAGGCCACCTCCACCAAGAAGCTATGCCTGTCTCTCCAGCTGGAAACAATTACTTTATCCCATGAAATCATTAGCTCTTCTTCTGTACCATTCCTACAGCAATTTTTACTTCAGTTTTTGTTTGTTTGTTTGTTTTTTGAGACAGAGTCTCGCTCTGTTGCCCAGGCTGGAGTGCAGTGGTGCCATCTCAGCTCACTGCAACCTCCACCTCCCAAGTTCAAGCTATTCTCCTGCCTCGGCCTCCTGGGTAGCTGGGACTACGGGTGCATGCCACCACGCCCAGCTAATTTTTTGTATTTTTAGTAGACACAGGGTTTCACCATATTAGCCAGGCTGGTCTTGATCTCCTGACCTCGTGATCCACCTGCCTCGGCCTCCCAAAGTGCTGAGATTACAGGCATAAGTCACCACGCCTGGCCCCTTGGTAAATATATCACATCTTTATCTTTGGTTACTTATATCACATCTACTATAAGA
Organism: Theropithecus gelada; assembly: GCF_003255815.1. Taxonomy (NCBI): domain Eukaryota; kingdom Metazoa; phylum Chordata; class Mammalia; order Primates; family Cercopithecidae; genus Theropithecus; species Theropithecus gelada. Next base: position 72,344,561 of record NC_037675.1, on the reverse strand, counting down.
TCACAATCTCTTTCAGTATAAGACCCACTCCCCAACCCACACTAAGTAGAATGCCTTGAATACTATTGGGCACTAAAATATTTGAAGGTAGAAAAGTGACAAAAGGAAAGAGAAAGAGGTAAGGAGAGAATGAAGGTGGAGAAAAGAAAGAATGGAAATGGAGGGTAGAAGATGAAAGGGAAAAAGGCAGAGGTGAAGGAAAGAATGGTAACAATGACTGCAATGTAGCTACTATGGTCAGCGGGTTCACGGTTTAGTACACAAGAAATTCACATAAAATACGATAATGCGTAGCAGTATCTTACACATTCTATAATAAAACACATACAAGAAACAACAGTATGTCTATAACGGTAACATCTCCAGCAATCTGCACACTGACTCTACCTCCTCACTTCAGCTTCTCTAAAGGGTAAGAATAATTATGGCACCATTTATTTTGTCATAAATATTATAAAACAAAAACACTAAAATCCAAGTAGCACAATAACGTCCAATATTTGCCCATTTTTATTAAAAAGTTATTATTTTAAGTAAAAGGTATGCTGTGTGTTTAACAACATGCACACATGCTTTAATCACAGTCAATAAGGGACTCCCTCCCTAAAACAAACAGGCAAGTTCCAACAGACAGGATGCCAAGGTCACAGGATCCAAAAGTGCCTGGCCATTGCTGGCCCTTCCATCTGTCCTATTACAAAAAGGAAAAAAGGTCTCCAAAAGATGATTGGAGAAGTCTAGGCTTACTTTCTGGGGGTCTGATACTACCTACATTTGTCAATAAGAAGAAAGCCCAGGGTTAATTAAGAATACAAAACATGCAGCCATATTCAAGAATTGAGTTATTTCATTCTATAAAAAGAAACTGAGAGAAACACAAGGCCAACAACAACAACAAAAAAAAAACAGGATCAAGGATAGTAACCCTTGTCTTCAAAAAGGCATTGTAAAATTTGTAACAAAAAGTATCAATCTAAGGCTGAGCATGGTGGCTCACATCTGTAATCCCAGCACTTTGGGAGGCTGAGGTGGGCAGATCACCTGAGGTCAGGAGTTCGAGGCAGTCTGGGCAACATGGTGAACCCTGTCTCTACTAAAAATGCAAAAAAATTAGCCAGGTGTGGTGGCAGACACCTGTAATCCCAGCTACTTGGGAGGCTGAGGCACGAGAACGGCTTGAACCTGGGAAACGGAGGTTGCAGTGAGTCAAGATTGTGCCACTGCACTCCAGCCTGGATGACAGAGCAAGATTCTATCTCAGAAAAAAAAAAGTATCAATCTAATTAATATGTCATAGCTCTTTTCACAGTCTTTAAACAAACAAACAACAACAACAACAACAACAACAAAAAAAAACTCTGACATCTCCCATTCTATGAGTTTGTTATGGAAGGAAGACAAATTTAAGAACCTACATGTTCTGTACTATAATCGATCACAACCAAAACTGTTACCTTCAACAGTTTAGTCATTCACTTTAAATCATGAACATGCTAATCAAATAGAGTCAAATCTTCTATCAAAATATATTAGAAAACAAGACCCTGTTCAAGATTTTGATTCATATAGTGTTTTTCATAACATTGTTCTTAGGGCTACCAATGCAGAGAGGTAGAAGACTACAGGACAAAATTGGCAGAATTATGTCTGCTATTTACTCATTTGTTAAATGAGAAGCTAGGTCTGATCTACCTCTAATGTTTTATTACCTAGACACATAAAGATAATTAGCAATCATTAATTTAAAGTCAACTGTACACAAGGCAGTATATAAGACAGGAGGAAAAAAAGAGGAAAATCTACTCTGTAGAGCCTTATAAAGTGCCATATAAATAAGTACTCCATCTGCAAGAGAAAGGGTCAACACCATAAGGTGTTTGAAAATCTTGAGAAATGTAGGATAGTTACAAGAAGTTAGTTACACCAGAAAATAAGGATGACTAAGTCTCTCTCTAGGACAGAAAGGCAGGAGAAAAGAGAAGAATGGTTTCAATCCACAAGCTGTGTCGTATGATAACAGGAAGACTGGAGTGAGAAGGGAGGTCTAGTCCAGACCCTGATATAAATCAGCTATTTCTTTTTCTATGTAATGAAAGGACTGACATAACAACCACTAAAATCTATAGTTATGTAAAGGTCTACTATGAGAAGACCGTGAACATTTCCAACACAGTTCATAGAATTTTACTCTACCCAATGAAATCATCTGCTGAGAAGAACAGTAGGAGTAACTGGGACTTTGATTAGTATCCAGGTATTTAGGATGAGTAAGAGAACTAGAGCAGCAAAGGTCCAGCCAAGTTTTGAAGTAATACTTTAAGAGTTACCATTTTAAGTTAAAAGTTACATAGTAGAAAGACATTAAAACTGGTAAAAGCAAATTTGTATTTTACTTTTAGGCTTACCATTCAACATCTTGAACACTGAGAGATTTTCAGCATTTACTTTTATTTTTATTTTTTGGCCACATTTAAACCGGGGGTAACCACAGACATCTACACCTCTCCAATACAGATGATGTGAAGGTAAATAAAACAGTGCAAGGTGGAACCTAAATTTCCTAAAGGTATTCACAATCGTTATAATCAAAACTATACACCCAAAGATGAGTCTGTAGTAATGCTCAAAAATATGTAATTAATCAATGTGAAAAGTAAGTTAAAAAGAATATTACTAAAGATGTTATTAATAAACAATTAAAAATATTAATCAGAAAAATATGACAAAACATCAGCCGACTTAAAGACATGAGAATAACGGAGACCACCATCAGGAGGAGGGAAAAAGGCAAAATAAAACAGCACAGGTTCCTACCTGGTTGCTTGGATCTAGACCGGCATAAGAATTTCTGGAACTGCAACCAACTGGGGGTGTGGCCTCTCGGATAAACTCAGACATTTCAATCCCTCCACCAGGATCACTGTGGAGAAAAAAATGAGAAAAAGAGTAACTGTCGTTATTTTGACTCCAATGCTTTTCCTTTGTTAATTTTTTAAGTTATACTTTTTTCTACAAAACTAAGAGATCTGATTTTTAAATCAACCACATAGCAAAAAAGGTAAACAATGATCATTCTTCATTTACAAGTCTGATAATTGGAACTATTTTATCACCACATCGCTACTTGAAAATATGTAAAACTCTCTTATTCCAAACGGTCTACATCCAATCCAACATTAGAAACTGGCATTAATTACAATTACAGCATACTAAATATGTTATGATATGTGCTATCAAACCACTCTCGCAAAGAAATGATTGCCATTTGCTTCCCAAGAGCAAAGAGAAATTGTTCAATTGTAAACACAGGATGTAATCAGATATTACATTAACGACTCCCCGCGAGATCAGTCCGAATGAGCTGCGTGATACAGTGATGAACACACAAGAGAAAAGTCGCCCTGGTCAAGCTATTTGTATTTGTATTCTTCAAGTAAACAGAATTTAACTAGAATACTAACTTGTTTTACAGAACTGGAAACCTAAGATTTTAGATCTATACGTGTTTAGAAGACCAAGGTTAAAAAAGGAAAGTGATGCTACGTAGTAACGACATAGAAAGACAAGAGAGAGAAAAGTACTAGGTTCAAAGCCCTGGAGAAGCCCAAACACAGTACTTACAGATAACAGTAACCCAGATTTACAGGGAAAAACCACACACCAAATTTCACAAAACTTAGAAAATGCTACATAAGGTTCCTTAGGAAGACAACTCTTAGCATAAGTCATAATCCTACTTTTTGCCCAGAGATTTTTTACTCATTCTACCTGGTATAAACAGAGTAAGTAGTCAATAATTTTTTTTTTTTTTTTTGCTATTATCTGGATAAAAGTTACAATGTATGTGTTGGATATTACAGAGGATGTATCTTGCTATCTGGCATCCAATTCAACTTTCTGATTATTTAAAAAAAAAAAAAAAAAAGCAACACCAAATTCTTCAGGTAAACCACCTCATCCCAAACTCTTACAAGTTTTTGGGTAATGTTGACCCCACCCTCAGGTTTAGGATTGGGCTCTACTGTCCAAAGTCATCAGCATATCCCATTCTTCTGGTCATTGAGATTAGCTCTAGAATAAGCACAGGACCCAACCCAGGCTAGTATGAATCAGGCCAGGAGTGTCTTATTGGTGAGAGGATATTTCTCTATATCTGCTACTCTTAATGTTGAGACTTAAGGCCTGGAGGTGCTGCAGCCATCTTACAAACATTAAGTGGGAGTCTGTTCTAAGAAGCCAACTAATAGAAAAGAACAGAACCTGGCTAGAAGAAGAGAAGCAGGGACATGAAGTGACAGTTTGAAACACTGCATCTGAAGACATCCCTCACATGCAGACTTCTCAGTAATGTGAGTAGCAAATTCCCTTAAGCTTTTTTGGGTAGAATATTTTGACAGCTGCAATCAAAAGATATAAGCAATGTATAATTTTCCATTTAAATATTTAACAGTATAGCAGTTTGAATTCTAGTGTTTTTATTATCTATGATCTCATAATTATAATGTCCCTGTTTGCTTAACAGGTTCCTAACTGTAAGCCATTGACTACAGCCAGCTAACTAAGGTTCAACAAAGAAAACTAGCTTTCTAACTTACTATTCAATTATAAAAATAAAATATATTGGAACTCAGGTAAACATATGGCCAATTCAGTATACAAATACTCATGTGTGAGAAATGTAGAACATGCTCACGTTTAAAAGCTGTCTGGTGTTAATTCATACAAACTATGTAGGCCAGAGGAGAAATTTTTCTAAATTGGAAAAACTTTAAGTGTGTATATAGAGGCACTATCACCACACTGAATTAGCAATGATTATTCAGCAATATTAGGGTTTCTCCACTAGAATGCATCCTCTAAGTGAGATCCAAAGAAATCAGAAGATGGAGAGCAAGGTACAGATTAAGAAATGAAATAACACAGAAAGGAGAGAGAGCCCTCATCTTGCCTAGTCTATACACACACACACACACACCTCAACTTTATTGAAATATGATTCACATATCATACAATTCACCCTTTTAAGCTGTATAATTCAGTGGTTTTTAGAATATTCATTAAATTATTAAACCACCGCCAAAGCCAATTTTAGAGCATTTTTATCATCTCAAAAACAAGCCCCTTTAACCATTACTACCCATCACTTTCCATCCTCCTTAGCCCTGACAACCATTAATCTAGATTCTGTCTCTACAGATTTCCCTGTTCTGGACATTCTATATAAATGGAATTATATGTGATGTTTTGTATCTGGCTTCTTTCACTTAGCATAATGTTTTCAAGGTTCATCCATATTGTAGCATGCATCAGTATTTCACTCCTTTTTATAGTCAAATAATATTCCACTCTATGGATAAACCACATTTGTTTATCCAGTCATCAACTGATGGATAATCCTGCCTAGTTTTATACATCACTTCTGATAGCAAGTCCAAATTACTACAATCTGAACATACAGTTATTATTAATAATAAATAAAAACATGCTGGGTATGTGGTTCATGCCTGTAATCCTAGCACTTTGGGAGGCCAAGATGGGCAGATCACTTGAGCCCAGGAGTTTGAGACCAGACTGGGCAACATGACAAAACCCCATCTCTACAAAAACATTACCCAGGCGTAGTGGCATGTGCCTGTACTCCCAGCAACTCAAGGGGCTGAGGTGAGCACACAGACTTAGCCTGGGAGGTAAAGGCTGCAGTTAGTTATGACTGCACCACTGCACTCCAGCCTGGGCAACAGAGCAAGACCCTGTCTCAAAATAATAATAATAATATAATAAAAACAAATATTTGCTAAGTACTTATTATATCCAGTCATAGGAGTTTGTGCTCTATTTGCATTTTCTGATGAAACCTGCCCTAATATTTATAAGTGCTATTATTCTCCTCTTACAGTTGAAAAAACTGAAAACCAAAGGCATAAAAACTTGCCTAAAGTCTCAGAGAAGGAATGAAACATAAACTGAGTCACTGGTAGATGGAGTTCAGGTGGAAGAGGAGGACAGCAATAATACCTCCTCAGCATTCTGCAAATAAGTTATCATATCTGCTCTTTCTTTATTTCCCACACACTTGAATACAGGTACTCATAACCAGCATGGCCTTAGATAAGACAAAAAACAGGTCTGTGAAACTCTAAAGCCCACATTCTTGCTTTTTTGTTTTGTTTTGTTTTTTTAAGAGACAGGATCTCGCCCTATCACCCAGGCCAGGGTGCACTGGTGCAATCATAGTTCACTGCAGTCTCGAACTCCTGGGCTCCAGTGATCCTCCCACCTCAGTCTCCCGTGTAGCTGGGGCTACATGCCCATGCCACCATACCCGACTGATTTTTTTTTTTTTTTGGTAGAGACAGAGTCTTACTATATTATCCAGGCTGGTCTCAAAATCCTGGCCTCAAGGGATCCTCCCACCTTGGCCTCCCAAAGTGCTACGATTACAGGTATGAGCCACTGCACTTGGCCCTCATTCTTTCTAAGAAGACATACTGCCTTACACCAAATAGGCATTTGTGTCTTTCCAGTTCAAATCTGAAAGTAAACACCATTATTTAGAGCAGGGATTTTTAAACTCAGTGCTATTGACATTTTGGGGGCACATAATTATTGACCGCATTGTAGGATGGCTAGCAGCATCTCTGGCCTTTACCCACTAGATGCCAGTAGCAGCCCCTCAGTGTGACAACCAAAAAAAGCTCCAGACATTGCTAAATGTGCCCTGGGGGACAAAATTACCCCCAGTTGAGAAATAATGATTTAGAACTAACGGTCAACAAACAACAATGCATGGGAAGAAAGGAGATATCAAAGGAATAAAAAAGATGAAGAGAAAAAATGAACAGGTGTTTTTATTTAAAAAAAAAAAAAACCCTCTAGTAAAATTTCTGCACTTCTTTCTTCTCTATAAATTCAGAAATAAAACTCTTAGCCAAGCTGTAGATGTTCTAAATATAGCTAAACATATAAAACAGCTGAGTAAGAGTTTTCTTTATTGGCAAGACTTGCAGGTTTGCAGCAATGGAGATTTCAGCACATACCTGGAAAGCATAGTAGTTTATTATTCGCACAGAAGCAAAGTGGTCTACTGCAGTAAGCAATACACCAAATTCAGGTAATATCTACCTTTATGCCTTAATTTCCCCATCTGTTAAGAAAAAAAACAAACCAGGTACAGGGAAAGGCAGAAAAGCAGAAGGGGTGCAATCCTAATTACAGAGATGTCTTCACAAACTAATTTGTTGATTATTAGGATCGTATTAATTGCTCGTGCTCAGGCTTTGATCAGAAACTTGGCAACACCATTATAGTACCAAGTTTGTAAATCTGGAGTAAAATGATGCTCATAAAAATAAGAATAGATAAAAAACAAAGTTCCTATATTCACAGGAACAAAGTTCCTAAACAGCATAATCTCTCTCAGAGAACAACCTAAAATCCAGATTCATACAGTTTAAATTGATCTGTAGTTTACAATATCATAAGCATTACTGCCATGAGAAACATAGAGAAACCATGATCTTTCTTCAAATGTTTGTATTCAAATCGTAAAATTCGATGTTACTTCCTGAAGCATTAGAAATGTAAAAAAAAATTACTGACTGATTCTTTCTCTAAAATAAAGATTTAACCATTTTTTACCTGCTGTACCACATAAAAGAGAGACCAATGAAAACCATAAAGCTCAAGTAGTTCTGCTATACTTACTCATTCATACAACAAATTGAGAGCCACAATGTACCACACACAGGGACAGGCTCTACATATACAAGTATTTATTTTCCTATTAATTTCTTTTCCTCAGAACAGAACATGAGATTCACAAGTGGGAGGGCGAGGAAAGGAGATGTCAAAAATAAAAACCTACAACAAAGATCTTACTTAATAGTGAAACTTAAAAACATTAAAGATTAGAAAAAAGACAAGGATGTACACCAATAATATTTCAACTTAACCATGTGCTAGAAACCACAGCCAGTGAAAAAAATTAAACAAGAAGTATAAGGACTAGAAAGGCAGAAATAATTGTGATCATATAGACAAGGGAACATCATTAATAAGGGGGTTTAATAAGATTGCTAGACACAAAATTAGCTGCAACATTTTAGGGGGGAAAACAAAATTATAAAAAATTTTATAGTAGCATAAATACTATAAAATAATAAATTTCCTTTTAATGGAGAAAATGAAAAACTACTACTGAAAGATACTTACAAAGACTAAATAAATGGAGAGATTCAATATTGTAAAGATACAAATTCTCAGCAGAGGGATCTACAAATTTAGTGTAACTCCAATAAAAATACCAAGTTCCTGCAGACTTTCTCTAGCAGACTCTAAAGTTTACATTAAAAATCCAAGAGCCTAGAATAGCAAAGTCTCTCCTAAAAAAGAATATGGTGGGAGGTTTGCCCCACTGGCTATCAAGAGTCATTTTTTAAAACTGATAAGGATGGTGTGGTAATGGCACAGGCAAGCAGATCAACAGAACAGAACAGAGAGCCCAGAAACAGGCCACCAGAAATGAAAATTTAGCTTATGCCACAGAGAGTGCTACAAATTACTCAGGAAAAGATAGTTCATTTAACAAATACTGGGTAAATCCGAGATTCATAAAGAAAAAAATAAGCCTTAAGAACCTACCTGATACTACAGACCTAAATAACTTTGGGTGGAATTGAAATGTGAAAACAAAAGAAACAGGAAACTTCAAAAAGAAAATACAGAATACCTTTCTGATCTCTGTGTAGAAAATAATTAAGACACAAAAATGCTAGGCGGGCACGTGAATCACGCCTGTAATCTCAGCACTTTGGGAGGCTGAGGTGGGTGGATCACCTGAGGTCAAGAGTTTGAGACCAGCCTGGCCAACATGGTAAGACTCCATCTCTACTAAAAATACAAAATTAGCCAGGCATAGTGGCGCATGCCTGTAATCCCAACTACTCAGGAGGCAAGGCAAGAGACTCACTTGAATCTCGGAGGCACAGGTTGCAGTGAGCTGAGATTGTGCCACTGCCCTTCAGCTTGGGCGACAAAAGCAAAACTCTGTCTCATTAAAAAAAAAAACACACAGACAAAAAACAAAAAACCTGATTACTAAAAAGTGGTAAATTTCATTGTTCTAAATTTAAGAATATATGATAATCATAAGAAACTTTAAGGAAAGCAAAATGACAAGTCAGAAGTGGGAGATGACTGTAATATATACATAACTAATAAAGGAATAGCATGAATATATAAAAAGAAATCCTATTAATCATTAAGAAAAAGACAACTCCAAAGAAAAATGAAAGAAAACATAAATGAGCACTGGAAAAAAGAAAAACCTAAATGGACCACATATAAAAAAATAAGATGCTTAACCTCATTAGTAATCAGAAAGGTTAACTGAAAGTCACAATGAGACACCTTTTACACTTCATGAATGGTAAATTTTTTCAAGACAGGGTCTTGCTCTGCCACCCAGGCTGGAGTGCAGTGGCGTGATCAAAGGTCACTGAACTCTTGAACTCCTGGGCTCAACTGATCCTCCTCCCTCAGCCTCCCAAGTATCTGGCACTACAGGTGCGCACTACCATACCCAGCTAAATTTTTGGTTTTTTATTTTTCGTAAAGACAAGGTCTCGCTATGTTGCCCAAACTGATCTGGAACTCCTGATTCCAAGCTGTCCTCCCATCTCTCTCTCCGAAAGTGCTGGGATTACAGGCAGGAGCCACATTGGCCAGCCAATTTTCTTTTTTTAAACCCCAAATCAATAGCTAAGTGAACGGCAAATTTTTAAAGTTTACCAATATCAAATGTTGATGAGGATGTGAAACAATAAGGACTTTCATACACTACTGGTGAGAGTATAAATTGGTAAAATCATTTTGGCACACAGCTTGGAATTGCCTGATAAAACTGAACATGAAAATGCCCTATAAACCAGCTTACATAAACTAGATATACACATGCACTGCAAGACAAAAAACACTAGAAATAATCTGAACGGCTATAAATAGAAGAATGAATAAATAGACTGTGGTCTATTCTTACAGTGGCAGACTGCATGTCAGTCAATATGAATAAACTCTAGCTACAAACATCACCATGGGTGAGTCAATAAAATATAATATACTGTGCAAAAAAAGAAAAATCTCTCATATAGAAGTGCATACAGTATGATTCTCTTAGGATGTCCTAAAGCAGACAAAAATAAATAAATATATTCAGGGATATCTACAGAGAGTGTGTAACAATAAAGAAATGCAAGGGAGCTATTCACAACAAATTCAAGATTATGGTTACTCCTGAAGGGAAAAGTGGAATGAAATGGGAGAGGAATGTCATAAAGCTTATATGGTATTTTTATAATGTTTTATTTCCTAAGCTGTGTGGTAGGTAATGAAGTAGTCACTTGATTATTGCTAACATAGCATTTGGAATATATATTTCACAATAAATTTTAAAAGTAAAAGAAAATGGAAAAAACAATTCAGAAGCAATGAAAAATATATATAATATCCAGAAATAATTAGAACAATTATCAAGTGTTACCATGTGTCAGGAATTATTCTAAGAGCTTTATATATATTATTTCATTTATTCACTGTAATAATAATATGAGATAGTTCCATTATTTTCCTCATCATTCTGACAAGAAAGCCAACTCATAAAAAGCTTAAGTAGCTTGTCCAATGTCATACAATTAAGAAGCTTTGGCTGACTGAGTGCAAAGTCTGCATTCTCCTTGCTTATCCACAATGTAAGAGTATGTATTTCTTAACAGAAATAGAATAGGCCTAGGAAATGTACATAAACCATTTTAAAAATGTGAAATAAGACATAAAAGATAAGCAAATAAAGAGATAAATAAAATCATAAGAAAATAAACAGAAATCTCTCATCTATATCCCTATTTTAAAAGCTGAGTTTCTACAAATTTAATAGAATTGTCATCAAAATTCTAATGGAATTTTCTGGAGGATGAGCACACACGAAGATATCTCACAAAAGTAAGTATATGCATGAGAATAGCCAAAATAATATCAAAAAATGTCAGGCGTGTTGGTTCATGCCTGTAATCCTAGCACTTCAGGACACCGAGGCAGGCAGATTACTTGAGGTCAGCAGTCCAGCACCAGCCTGGCCAACATGACGAAACCCTGTCTCTACTAAAAATACAAAAATTAGCGGGGTGTGGTGGTGCGTGCCTGTAATCCCAGCTACTTGGGAGGCTGAGGCAGGAGAACAGTCTGAACCTGGGAGGTGGAGGTTGCAATGAGCTGAGATAGCACCACTGCACTCCAGTCTGGGCGACAGAGCAAGACTCCATGTCGAAACAAACAAACAAACACCCCCCAAAAAAAAATAATAATATCAAAAAAAATAAATACTGGAGTCACTCACAATGCTAAGTATTAAACATATTATAAAGTCACTATGATAAAAACAATATGGTATAAATGAAAAAAGGCAGAAAGATGAAGCAGAAAACTAAGTTCAGAAACTAACATAAGTACATACAGTATACTACATGAAAATAAAAGCATTTAAATTTACAGGGAAAAAAATCTGTTACTTAATGAATGGTGTTGTGACAAACAAACCTAAACAAATTAAGTTAAAATGTTTTCAAACTGACAACAATTTAACAGTAAAAGTAAAATGATAAAAATACTGAAAGTAGATACAAAGATCTCAATTTATTGTATATTTATATAATTTGAGGGAAGGAAAATCTTAGAAAACATGTTATCAAAAGCAGAAATAACAAACATACAAAATGGAACACAGAAAAATAAATTACAGGATATAAAGAGACTGACAAATAAAATGCTATAAACTGAGGAAGAATATTTGACACAGAAGAGCTAACATCCTTTGTTAAAAAAAAGTCCCAAAGTCAATAGCAAAAAAAAAATCCACTAATAGAAAAATACACAATTCACAGAATAACAAATATACATGGCAATAAGAAAAATACCTCCATTTTACTAGTAATTCAAAAACGGAAATATTACTTATTTAATTATTTAAATATTAAACAATGATATATCACAGTTTTTCAAATTACTAAATACTCAGAGCTGTCAAAAGTGCAAAAAAAAGAGGCAGCTGAATTTCTGGTCATAGTCATTAAATGGTAAAATCTTGGGAATTTGGCAATACATATTGGAAAAGTTTAAAATGTGCATAGCATTTCTAGTAATTCCACCTCTGAACAACTATGGTAAAACATTTAATCATTTAAAATTTAAACGTCACAGTTATCTAATATTTAAATTTCAAAATAATTGATATAATTAAAAATAGGATAAAATACATCCACATAATGAGATACTGTGCATCATTAAACATAGTATCACAGAATAATTGTTTTCACTACTTCAAATATTTGCTGAGTACCTATCATTGCCAGACACTGATTTTGGAACTGGGAATATAATAGTTTGTAAGAAAAATAAGGTCCTTACCTTCAAGAAGTTCATAAATGCAAATAAATGTTAAGATAATTTCAGATAGTGATTAAGGCGATAAAAATTATGAGGGTAAAATATGTTTAACAAACAGGGTACTCATGTTAAGAATAAGGAAAAAATGTAATTGAAAAGGAATAAACAAAGGCTTCCAATGCCCTGGAAAATATATAGAAATATCACCTGTCTTAACAGAGGAGTGCCCACTTTTTGTTATATTATTTATGTCTTGATGTCTGAAATATTTCATATTATGCTCAGTGGAAACAACTGCTTAGATTATTTGATCTTTCTCAACTTGGTTTCCACATCTGTAAATCAGGGATAATAACTGCATCTACCTGCTAGAATTGTTTTGAGGTATATCAAGTATTCACAAAAAAAACTTTTCCAAGAGTTATACCAGGGGGTACCTACGACTTTCTGCAAGGTCACAAACTTTCGACTAACAGCTAAGTTTCTAAGGTAAGAATATACAGTTGAAAGAAATGTACAATACATTAAGTATACAACTTACAAATGTCAAGTAAAATATCACAATTTGCTTATATATACACACACACACACACACATTTTATTTATATATATAAACAAAAATAAATGCTGAGATTTATAAGCCATGCTCAATAATTTCTTTAGGCTGTTAGTTTTGATCTTTAGCGTAAGTAACTATCATACGGTAGTGTATTGTTCTAACCTGTCTAGTAATGAGGCCAAGAAAATTGATTTAATCCCCTAAACATGCCAGTTAGCTTAGCTCTCTTCTAATATTAAAATATGTACCCATCATTGTATCTACAGTGGTAAGATCTAACACTGCCTTAAAACCATATGAAGAAAACAAGTACAACATAATAATCACATCATTATACAGATAACACGATCTAAATCATTACAATCTGAATGATAAAGGTTTCCTTACCTCGGTCCATTACTGTCTTTTCTCCTGGTTGAACAGTTGCCTTGCTCAGCTTTGTTTCGCTGATCTGTGAACTCATTTGCAGTCCTATCTACAACTTCTCCAGCATCAAGTGCTCTGTGTAGTCGATAGTTGACCATCTTCAGAACAATGAAGACAGCAGCTATCACAGGACAATAAACTGCTACTATAATCATGGAAGAAGGAAGGGCCTTTAAGAGAAGGAAAATAAGGAAATACATTTTAAAATATTTTCTATTGTATTCAATTAGAGAAATCTGTATCTGAAATAATAAACACATTTACACACAAAGCAACAACTATGTTACTAGCACTAAGCTGCAAAAGTACTGATACAATTTCACTGCCCAATGCAGTGAAAAGACACTAGCTACGTGTGGCTATTGAGTACTTGAGATATGGCTAGTTTGAATTGAGATGCAAAGTGAGAATAAACACTGCATTTCAAAGAATCAATATTTTAAAAAATGTAAAATATCTCAATTTTTATGTTGATTACATGTTGAAATAATACTTAGATTATACTGGTCAAATAAAACATTATTAAAATTAATTTCATGTGTTTCTTTTTACTTAATGTGGCTACTAGAAAATGTTAAATTACATATATGGCTTGCCTGCATTACATTTCCACTGGACAGCACAGGTATACAGTCCATGCCAAAAGCCTTATCATACGCTTGGAGAACAAAGGTATCACATTACAGCATATGTGAATAAATCCAGGTTGTGATTCATATATAATGCCTGTTTATGGACTCTGTGCAACCATTTTTTAGGATACATTCTTTGTATTCCCAAAAATTGGAAGTTAAAACAGTCATGAGAATGGCCTTAGAACTGTGACTGTAAAACTGGGTAAGATACGGAAGACATGCAAAATCCAGGTGGGTTTTATTTTAAAATAGTTAAACATTTAAAATACTTAAAAATTGTAGCCTGCCAAACAAAAAGAATAAAAGACCGCAGAACAGAATCAAGTAACAGATTAACTGAAATAAGTCAGCCAAACATCCTGGGTGGGGGGCTGAAGGCCCATCACACAGAAGGATTCAGTGATGGGAAATGTGAGTCCATGGGTGGCAGGCCTAGAGACCAGCTCACTGGGAAGGCAAGGCCTAGAGTCACTGTTGGGAGAGGTAATACAACTAGGCTCAACTTACCCCAATTTCATGAGAATAATCACCCAGACATCTATAGCTCTAGACCCCACATGCTTTCACAAGATTCAATCTTAGTTATCTGAGAACATGACCCCAAATTGACTTTAAAAGAGTAACCTCTAGCCAGGCATGGTGGCAAGCACCTGCAATCCCAGCTACTCAGGAGGCTGAGGCAGGAGAATTACTTAAACGTGGGAGGTGGAGGTTCTTGGAGTGAGCCAAGATCATGCCACTGCACTCCAGCCTGCAACTCCATTTCAGAAAAAACAAAAGAAGAAGAAGGAGAAGGAGAAGGAGAAGAAGAAGAAGAAGAGTAACCTCAAATCACTTGAGACAAAAATAAAACGGTCTTGATGAGCAAGGCAGGTTTAGAATACAGATATGATCAAAGTTTCTTTAAAAAAAAAAAAAAGTTTCTGAGAGGGAAAGAGTGTGGGTTGAAATTAGGAGAGAAAAACATAAAGTCCACAAAGTAATACTTTTGTGTTGAGTGTGGGCATAATAGGTATATATTAAATATCTGGCATTTTTAAATACTCGGATTAAGAAGTCCTGCATATTAATGTATCTAAAAAATTAAACTTGTGATTCCAATTTAAAATGTTACTGAATAACTTGTTTGGGCTTATAATTTTAAGTTGGGAAACACATTTAGAAGTTTACAAAATCCATAAATATCAGATTTGGAAGAGTTGAGTACTTGTATGATATTGTGAAATATGTATTTAGTCTTCATCCCCATTTTCTGGCATAAACTCTTAAAATCCTTGGAATCCCCAAACTGGTAAGTGTCTTTTTGTTCACTATTAGCTTGACTGGTGCCTGGAGGCTCCTGGATAGCCTCAGGAGCCAGGGCTGGTTTCCAGGGGAACCAACCTCCTGATTAGAGGGTTGGACTGAAGTCCCAACTCTCAACCTCCAGGGAGGGAAGAGGGGCTGTAGGATGAGTTGATCACTGTATTAGTCCACTCTCATGCTGCTATGAAGAAATACCCAAGACTGGGTAATTTATAAAGAAAAGAGGTTTCATTGACTCACAGTTCCACATGGCTAGGAAGCCCTCAGGAAACTTACAATCATGGCAGAAGGCACCTCTTCACAGGGCAGCAGGAGAGAGAAGTGAATACTAAGTGAAGGGGGAAGCCCCTTATAAAACCATCAGCTCTCATGAGAACTCACTGATTATCACGAGAACTGAATGGGAGAAATGCCCCCATGATTCAATTATCTCCACCAGGTCCTACCCTAGATACATGGGGATTATCACAATTCAAGGCGAGATTTGGGTGCGGACACAGAGCCAAGCCCATCATTTCACCCTGGCCCCTCCCAAATCTCACATCCTCACATTTCAAAACACAATCACGGGCTTCCAACAGTCCCCCAAAGTCTTAACTCATTCCAGCATTAACTCAAAAGTCCAAGTCCAAAGTCTCATCTGAGACAAGGCAAGTCCCTTCCACCTATGAGTCTGTAAAATCAAAAGCAAGTTAGTTACTTCCTAGATACAATGAGGTACAGGCACTGGGCAAATACACTCATTCCAAATGGGAAAAATTGGCCAAAAGAAAGGGACTACAGGCCCCATACAAGTCCAAAATCCGGCAGGGAAGTCAAATCTCAAAGCTCTAAAATGATCTCCTTTGACTCCATGTCTCACATCCAGGTCACTGATATAAGACGTGGGCTCCCATGGCCTTGGACAGCTCTATCCCTGTGGCTCTGCAGGGTACAGCTCCCCTCCTAGCTGGCTCATGGGCTGGCATTGACTGTCTGTGGCTTTTCCAGGCACATGATGCAAGCTGTTGGATCTACCATTCTGGGGAATGGAGGACAGTGACCCTCTTCTCACAGCTCTGGTAAGCAGTGCCCAAAGGGGACTCTGTATGGGGGTGGAGGTCCAACCCCACATTTCCTTTCCACAGTGCCTTAGCAGAGGTTTTCCATGAGGGCTCCACCACTGCAGCAGACTTCTGCCTGGACATCTGGGCATTTCCATACATCCTCTGAAATCTAGGCAAAGATTCCCAAACCTCAATTCTTAGCTTCTGTGCACCCACAGGCCCAACACCACATGTAAGGCAGCAAGGCTTGATGCTTACACCCTCTGAAGCAACAGCCTGAGCTGTACACTGGCCCCTTTTAACCACAGCTGGGATGCAGGATACCAAGTCCAGAGGTGCGCAAAGCAGCAAGTCCCTGGGCCTCACCCAAGAAATCATTTTTTCCTTCTAGGCCTCTGAGTTCGTGATGGGAGGGGCTGCCGTGAAGATTTCTGACATGCACTGGAGACATTTTCCCCATTGTCTTGGTGATTAACATTTGGCTCCTCGTTGTTTATGCAAATTTATGCAGCCCTCTTGAATTCCTCCCCAGAAAATGGAGCTGTGTTTTCTATTGCATCATCAGGCTGTAAATTTTCCAAACTTTTATGCTCTGTCACCTCTTGACTGCTTTGCTGCTTAGAAACTTCTTCCACCAGATACCCTACATCATTTCTCTCAAGTTCAAATTTCCACAGATCTCTAGAACAGGAGCAAAATGCCACCAGTCTCCTTGCTAATAAAGCATAGCAAGAGTCACCTTTATTCCAGTCCCTAATAAGTTCCGCATGTCCATCTAAGACCACCTCAGCCTAGACTTCATTGTCCGTATCACCATCAGTATTTTGGTCAAAGCCATTCAACAAGCATCTAGGAAGTTCCAAACTTTCCCACATCTTCCTGTCTTCTTCTGAGCATTCCAAACTGTTCTAACTTTTGCCTGTTACCCAGTTCCAAAGTCACTTCCACATTTTTTAGTATCTTTACAGCAGTGCCCCATTAGCTGGTACCAGTTTAGTGTATTAATCCATTTTCATGCTGCCATGAAGAAACACCTGAGACTGGGTAATTTATAAGGAAAAGAGGTTTAACTGACTCACAATTCTGTATGAATGGGGAGGCCTCACGAAACTTAACAATCATGGCCAAAGGCACCTCTTCACAGGCAGCAGGAGAGAGAAGTGAGTACCCAGTGAAGGGGGAAGCCACTTATAAAACCATCAGATCTGGTGAGAACTAACTCACTATCTTAAGAACAGCATGGGGAAAACCACCCCCATGATTCAATTATCTCCACCTGGTCCTGCAGTTGATATGTGGGGATTATCACAATTCAACGTGAGATTTGGGTGGGGACACAAAACCAAACCATATCAATCACCAAATGATGTAATCGATCATGACTACATAATGAAGCTTCTATAAAAACCCAAAAGGCTTGGATTCAGGAGCTTCATGATACCTAACAGACACAGGATTCTGGAGGGTGGCATGCCTAGAGACAGCATGGAAGCTCCAGGGCCCTTCCCACATGCCTTGCCTCGTGCTACTTTTCATTTGTATCCTTTGTATTAATAATATCTCCAGGTAGACAGTATCAGAATTGAATTGAGTTGGAGGATACCCAGCTGGCGTCTGCTGAAGCACCTGCTGCAGAAATTGGTTGACTGCTTGGTATGCGGGGACACCCCCACACATCTGCTGTCAGAAGTGTTCTGTGCTGTGATAGTATACTAGGAGAACAGAGTTTGTTTTTTCTATAGCCTCTCAACTTGCAAACATTTGTCAGATAATTTAAATCCTTAAAAATGAATAATAAATTTACAAATTCAATTTGATGAGGTCTTGAGTTATTTAAAAAAGCCTTTTTAAGTTATTTTTAAAATATGTTAGATCTGTAAAGAGTTGAGTTTAAAATTCTTAGTTTTAAGATGGCTGAATAGGAACAGCTTCAGCCTACAGCTCCCAGTATGAGTGATGCAGAAGATGGGTGATTTCTGCATTTCCAACAGAGTTACCGAGTTCATCTCACTGGGGCTTGTCGGACAGCGGGTGCAGCTCACGGAGTGTGAGCCCAAGCAGGGTAGGGCATCGCCTCACCTGGGAAGTGCAAGGGGTCAGAGAATTCCCCTTCCTAGCCAAGGGAAGCTGTGACAGATGGTACCTGGAAAATCGGGACACTCTCACCCTAATACTGAGCTTTTCCAACGGTCTTAGCAAACAGCACACCAGGAGATTATATCCCACACCTGGTTCAGAGGTTTGGACGCCCACAGAGCCTCACTCACTGCTAGCACAGCAGTCTGAGATTGAACTGCAAGGCGGTAGTGAGGCTGGGGGAGGGGCGTCCGCCATTGCTGAGGCTTGAGTAGATAAACAAAGCAGCCGGGAAGCTCCAACTTGGTGGAGCCCACGGCAGCTCAAGAAGGCCTGCCTGCATCTGTAGACTCCACCTCTGGGGGCAGGGCATAGTGGAACAAAAGGCAGCAGAAATTTCTGCAGACTTAAACGTCCCTGTCTGATAGCTTTGCAGAGAGTAGTGGTTCTTCCAACACGGAGTTTGAGATGTGAGAACAGAAAGACTGCCGCCTCAAGTGGGTCCCTGACCCCTGAGTAGCCTAACTGGCAGACACCTCGCAGTATGAGCCGACTGACACGTCATACAGCCGGGTGCCCCTCTGAGACGAAGCTTCCAGAGGAACAATCAGGCAGCAACAAATACCGTTCTGCAATATTTGCTGTTCTGCAGCCTCCGCTGGTGACACCCAGGCAAACAGGGTCTGGAGTGGACCTCCAGCAAACTCCAACAGACCTGCAGCTGAGGGTCCTGACTGTTAGAAGGAAAACTAACAAACAGAACGGATATCCACACCAAAATCCCATTGTACGTCACCATCATCCAAGACCAAAGGTAGACAAAGCCACAAAGATAGTGAGAAAGCAGAGCAGAAAAGCTCAAAATCCTAAAAATCAGAGTTCCTCTTCTCCTCCAAAGGAACCCAGCTCCTCGTCAGCAACAGAATAAAGCTGGACGGAGTATGACTTTGACAAGTTGAGAGAAGAAGGCTTCAGATGATTGGTAATAACAAACTTCTTCCAGCAAAAGGAGGATGTTTGAACCCATCACAAAGAAGCTAAAAACCTTGAAAAAAGATTACACAAATGGCTAACTAGAATAAAGTGTAGAGAAGACCTTAAATGACCTGAGGGAGCTGAAAACCATGGCACAAGAACTATGTGACACATGCACAAGCTTCAGTAGCCGATTCCATCAAGTGGAAGAAAGGGTATCAGTGACTGAAGATCAAATGAATGAAATCAACCAAGAAGAGAAGTTTAGAGAAAAAAAGAGTAAAAAGAAACGAACAAACCCTCCAAGAAATATGGGACTATGTGAAAAGACCAAATCTACATCTGATTGGTATACCTGAAAGTGATGGGGACAATCAAACCAAGTTGGAAAACACTCTTCAGGATATTATCCAGGAGAACTTCCCCAACCTAGCAAGGCAGGCCAACATTCAAATTCAGGAAATACAGAGAATGCCACAAAGATACTCCTTGAGAAGAGCAACTCCGAGACACATAATTGTCAGATTCACCAAAGTTGAAATGAAGGAAAAAATGTTAAGGGAAGCCAGAGAGAAAGGTCGGGTTACCCACAAAGGGAAGCCCCATCAGACTAACAACGGATTTCTCTGCAGAAACTCTACAAGCCAGAAGAGAGTGGAGACCAATATTCAACATTCTTAAAGAAAAGAATTTTCAACCCAGAATTGCATATCCAGCCAAACTAAGCTTCATAAGTGAAGGAGAAATAAAACACAGACAAGCAAATGCTGAGAGATTTTGTCACCACCAGGCCTGCCCTACAAGAGCTCCTGAAGGAAGCACTAAACATGGAAAGGAACAACTGGTACCACCCACTGCAAAAACACGCCAAATTGTAAAGACTGTCAATTCTAGGAAGAAACTGCATCAACTAACAGGCAAAATAACCAGCTAGCATCATAATGACAGGATCAAACTCACACGTAACAATATTAACCTTAAAGGTAAATGGGCTAAATGCTCCAATTAAAAGACATAGACTGGCAAATTGGATAGAGTCAAGAACCATCAGTGTGCTGTATTCAGGAGACCCATCTCACGTGCAGAGACACACATAGGCTCAAAATAAAGGGATGGAGGAAGATCTACTAAGCAAATGGAAAACAAAAAAGAGGAGGGTTTGCAATCCAAGTCTCTGATAAAAACAGACTTGAAACCAACAAAGATCAAAACAGACAAAGAAGGCCATTACATAATGGTAAAGGGATCAATTCAACAAGAAGAGCTAGCTAGCCTAAATATATATGCACCCAATACAGGAGCACCCAGATTCACAAAGCAAGTCCTTAGAGACCTACAAAGAGACTTAGACTCCCACACAATAATAATGGGAGACTTTAACACCCCACTGTCAACATTAGACAGATGAATGAGAGAGAAAGTCAACAAGGATATCCAAGAATTGAACTCAGCTCTGCATTAATCGGACCTAAAAGACATCTACAGAACTCTCCACCCCAACTCAACAGAATATACATTCTTCTCAGCACCACATCGCACTTATCCCAAAATTGACAACATAGTTGGAAGTAAAGCACTCCGCAGCAAATGTAAAAGAACAGAAATTATAACAAACTGTCTCTCAGATCACAGTGCAATCAAACTAGAACTCAGGATTAACAAACTCACTCAAAACCGCACAACTACATGGAAACTGAACAACCTGCTCCTGAATGACTACTGGGTAAATAACAAAATGAAAGCAGAAATAAAGATGTTCTTTGAAACCACTGAGAACAAAGATAACAACATACCAGAAACTGTGGGACACATTTAAAGCAGTGTGTAGAGGGAAATTTATAGCACTAAATGCCCACAAGAGAAAGCAGGAAAGATCTAAAATCGACACCCTAACATCACAATTAAAAGAACTAGAGAAGCAAGAGCAAACATATTCGAAAGCTAGCAGAAGGCAAGAAATAACTAAGATCAGAGCAGAACTGAAGGAGATAGAGACATAAAAAACCTTTCAAAAAATCAATGAATCCAGGAGCTGGTTTTTTGAAAAGATCAACAAAATTGATAGACCGCTAGCAAGACTAAGAAGAAAAGAGAGAAGAACCAAATAGATGCAATAAAAAATGATAAAGGGGATATTACCACCAATCTCACAGAAATACAAACAACCATCAGAGAATACTATAAACACCTCTATGCAAATAAACTAGAAAATCTAGAAGAAATGGATGAATTCCTGGACACATACACCCTCCCAAGACTAAACCAGGAAGAAGCTGAATCCCTGAATAGACCAATAACAGGCTCTGAAATTGAGGCAATAATTAATAACCTACCAACCAAAAAAAGTCCAGGACCAGACGGATTCACAGCCGAATTCTACCAGAGGTACAAAGAGGAGCTGGTACCATTCCTTCTGAAACTATTCCAAACAATAAAAAAAGAGGGAATCCTCCCTATCTCATTTTATAAGGCCAGCATCAACCTGATACCAAAGCCTGGCAGAGACACAACAAAAAAAGAGAATTTTAGAACAATATCCCTGATGAACATCGATGCAAAAATCCTCCATAAAATACTGGCAAACCAAATCCAGCAGCACATCAAAAACCTTATCCACCACCATCAAGTTGGCTTCATCCCTGGGATGCAAGGCTGGTTCAACATACACAAAACAATAAACGTAATCCATCATATAAACAGAACCAAAGACAAAAACTACATGATTATCTCAATAAATGCAGAAAAGGCCTTTGACAGAATTCAACAGCCCTTCATGCTAAAATCTCTCAATAAATTCGGTATTGATGGAACGTATCTCAAAATAATAAGAGCTATTTATGACAAATCCACAGCCAACGTCATACTGAATGGGCAAAAACTGGAAGCATTCCCTTTGAAAACTGGCACAAGACAGGGATGCCCTCTCTTACCACTCCTATTCAACACAGTGTTGGAAGTTCTGGCCAGGGCAATCAGGCAGGAGAAAGAAATAAAGGATATTCAACTAGGAAGAGAGGAAGTCAGATTGTCCCTGTTCGCAGATGACATGATTGCATATTTAGAAAACACCATCGTCTCAGCCCCAAATCTCCTTAAGCTGATAAGCAACTTCAGCAAAGTCTCAGGATACAAAATCAATGTGCAAAAATCACAAGCATTCCTATACACCAATAACAGACAGAGAGCCAAATCATGAGTGAACTCCCATTCGCAATTGCTTCAAAGAGAATAAAATACCTAGGAATCCAACTTACAAGGGATGTGAAGGACCTCTTCAAGGAGAACTACAAACCACTGCTCAACGAAATAAAAGAGGACACAAACAAATGGAAGAACATTCCATGTTCATGGATAGGAGGAATCAATATCATGAAAATGGCCATACTGACCAAAGTAATTTATAGATTCAATGCCATCCCCATCAAGCTACCAATGACTTTCTTCACTGAATTGGAAAAGCCTACAACATTCATATAGAACCAAAAAGAACCCGCATTGCCAAGACAATCCTAAGCCAAAAGAACAAAGCTGGAGGCATCACACTACCTGACTTCAAACTATACTACAAGGCTACAGTAACCACAACAGCATGGTACTGGTACCAAAACAGAGATATAGACCAATGGAACAGAACAGAGCCCTCAGAAATAATACCACACATCTACAACCATCTGATCTTTGACAAACTTGACAAAAACAAGAAATGGGGAAAGGCTTCCCTATTTAATAAATGGTGCTGGGAAAACTGGCTAGCCACAAGTAGAAAGCTGAAACTGGATCCCTTCCTTACACCTTATAAAAAAATTAATTCAAGATGGATTAAAGATTTAAATGTTAGACCTAAAACCATAAGAACCCTAAAAGAAACTTAGGCGATACCATTCAGGACATAGGCATGAGCAAGGACTTCATGACTACAACACCAAAAGCAATGGCAACAAAAGCCAAAATTGACAAATGGGACCTAATTAAACTAAAGAGCTTCTGAATGGCAAAAGAAACTACCATCAGAGTGAACATGCAACCTACAGAATGGGAGAAAATTTTTACAATCTACCCATCTGATACAGGGCTAATATCCAGAATCTACAAAGAACTTAAACAAATTTACAAGAAAAAATCAACCCCATCAAAAAGTGGGCAAAGGATATGAACAGACACTTCTCAAAAGAAGATATTTATGCAGCCAACAGACACATGAAAAAATGCTCATCATCACTGGCCATTAGAGAAATGCAAATCAAAACCACAATGAAATGCCATCTCACACCAGTTAGAATGGCGATCATTAAAAAGTCAGGAAACAATAGGTGCTGGAGAGCATGTAGAGAAACAGGAACACTTTTACACTGTTGGTGGGACTATAACCTAGTTCGACCATTGTGGAAGACAGTGTGGTGATTCCTCAAGGATCTAGAACTAGAAATACCATTTGATCCAGCCATCCCATTACTGGGTATATACCCAAAGGATTATAAGTCATGGTGCTATAAAGACACATGCACACGTATGTTTATTGCAGCACTATTCATAATAGCAAAGACTTGGAACCAACTCAAATGTCCATCAATGATAGACTGGATAAAGAAAATGTGGCACATATACACCATGGAATACTATGCAGCCATAAAAAAAGGATGAGTTCATGTTCTTTGTTGGGACATGGATGAAGCTGAAAACCATCATTCTGAGAAAATTGTCGCAAGGACAGAAAACCAAACACCGCATGTTCTCACTCATAGGTGGGAACTGAACAATGAGAACACTTGGACAACAGGGCAGGGAACATCACACACTGGGGCCTGTCGTCAGGTAGGGGAAGCGGCGAGGGATAGCATTAGGAGATATACCTAAATGGTGAGTTAATGGGTACGGCACACCAACATGGCACATGTATACATATGTAACAAACCTGCACTTTGTGTACACATATCCTAGAACTTAAAGTATAATTAAAAAATAAAAAATAAAATTCCAGTTAATTTAAAGCTTTAAAAATCTAATATTCATTATGAAAAAGTACTCTGAATAATCTTTTCTGAGCAAAATGGCCACTCTCAAACACACAACACAAACTGCTTTGATACATATAAACACATATACATTTCAGAGAATTTACAAAAACTGTGTGACACTGGCTTCCATCTGAAATATCTGTCATAAAAAACAGAATTCCTGGAAATTATTTAGTTCAATACTCTCATTTCCAGACAGGAATTTGAATGATTTAGCCAAGATCACCCATCTTGATATCACTATTATACGAGGTTTCTTATGCCTATTTCAGTGCCCATTTTTTGCTATATACCACACTGCCAATTCCATTTTCAAATGTAAAATGTCGAAAAATAAGAGTTCCATTGTAATTCACTGTAGTCCACATTAAGATAAAAATGATTCATATTAATTAAGTGGATAGAAAGGCAACAACCCCGACATTATTACTCAGTGTTAGACAAATTCATTGAAAATATTAATGGCTCTGCCAAATGGGAAAAGATAAAAGAGTACTTAACACTGAATGGTCTACAGGATCTGCCTCTACAAAAAGAGTCAAAGATTATGGATGCTTAAAACAGATCTAAATAAACTCTCTCCTCCTACTATTATATTGCTAACAGCAGTGGCCAACTGGGTGTCAAAAACACACCGAAATGTGCAAGATGTACATATTAAGTGTAGAACTTCCTTTTAAAAATAGGGACAGTGTCTCACTATGTTGCCCAGACTGTTCTTAAACTCTTGGCCTCAAGTGATTCTCCCACCTCAGCCTTGCAAAGTGCCGGGATTACAGGCGTGAGACACTGTGCCCAGCTCAGAATTTCTTTTTTAAGAGCACTGAACAGTGAAAAGGCTTAGAACAAAATAAAAATTTAGGTGACCATTACATACTGGAAACCAGTACCTGATGAACAATACTTGCATTTTCTATTCAAATTACAAAAGTTATTTTCCACTATCTGATTTAAATGCATAAGCCCTGTCAGTGATTATTCTTGAGGTTTCTGGGTGACAAAGGCCAGCTGTGCTGTAACAGTTTAACCTTTCCCAAAGGGGGTAAAAGTGCATAGACACACACTGGTCTGTCTGGTGACTTAAACTTATTTTCTACTCTACTTGGATTACTTCACTGGACTCTCACCTGATTCTAGAGCAGCTGATAATATTACCAGCAGATCATAATAGATCATAAACCCTTCCTGTAATTGTGATTCACATTGTCATGCAACCTATCTGCAGAACGTTTTCATTTTACAAAACTGAAACCCTCTATCTATTAAACAACAACTTCCTTTCCCCATCCCCTGGCAACCACCATCTACTTTATGTTTCTATAAATTTGACTACTTTAATGTTTTATTTTTTCAAGCCCAAGGCAAGCAAGAAGTTCTGGGAAAGTCTGGAACTTCCTAGAGACTTGAGTAATTTCAATGTGAATATTCTTAACACTGACACTACTGAAGAGTACACTTAAAAATGGTTAAAATGTCTGTACCCAGTGGTTATGACTGTAATCCCAGCTATTCACAGGAGGCTGAGCGGGGACGATCAATTGAGCCCAGGAGTTCAAGTCTAGCCCAGGCAACATAGTGAGACCCTGTCTCTGAAAAAAATATTTTTTAAATGGTTAAGATAATAAACTTTATGTGTTTTTTACCACAATTTTTTTAAGCTAGATGGATAAATATTTCACTGTTTTCTCTCCAGTAAGGAAAGAAAACGAAATGTTGAGAAACAAGCTAGGAAACCGAGCCATTTATCCCACAGTTTAGTCTTCTTAAACTCTGACAGCTTATCCTTAACACTAAAAATTGCGCAATTTCATCCAGGAATGATAGGTTCAAGCTATTCAAGATGCCAAATACATTTCTGATAGGACTCTTGAAAATGCCACTTGGCATCACAGAAATGGTCATACCAGAATTATCACAGTCATTAGGTAACCTTATTATTTCATTTAAAAATGCAAGTGAATAATTTTCCCCTATGGCTACCACTTTGCATGGTGAAAGTGCAATCTTTTATACATACTCCTTTCCTTGTGCAGCAATGTAAAGGCTTTGTTTTAGATTAATAACTTTCATTATCTCCTTCACCACTGGCTCAAGATCTGGAAGCACACTGTAGCCAAAGACTGCTTCCTTAATACACGTGTAGTTGTTCTCCATCAGAATGAATTTCTATGCATCTTTTCCAGTCTATGTTACAAAGTGATTATCAATTAAGTCTAACACTTAATGTCAACTAACTTCTAATACTTAGTGATTATGATGTGCAAGGTACATTTTTAAGTGCTTTAAGTATACTAACTCACTTAGCCCTCACAATCACCTCATGGCTCTATTATTCATTTTCAAGATAGGGAAGCTAAGGCACAAAACCAGACATTAGAGAGCAGTTTGGCTACACAGTCAGGAGTCAGCAAACTTTTCTCTTAGGGCCAAACAACATATACTTCGGTTTGTAGATGATCTGTTGTAACTACTCAACTCTACTGTTATAGCATAAAAGAAGCCATAGATATATAAATAAATGAACATACTATGTTCCAATAAAACCTTATTTATAGACATAAATCCAAATTTCATATAATTCTCACACATCACAAAATACTACTTCTATTGAATTTTTTTTCAAGCATTAAAAATGTAAAAATAATTCTTAGCTAATGGGGCATACAAAAACCTCCATGGGCCATAGTTTGCTGATCTCTACTCTAAATGAAAAATTCTTTTCTTCTCTAACCAACAACCCGAACAAAAGGTCATCAAGCTCTTCTCCTTCATACACGCCAACTACAAATCTATCACTGCCAACACCACCAGTTTCTTCCAACAGTAAAGCAAACTAGCTACTAGTAAACATAGGCCAGTAATTGCTCTTTCATAATGGATGAAATCAAGGCACATTCACCCTGGCATTTAGTAACAAAAGTAACAAAATTCTGAAAACAGCTCCTCTAGCTTGCTCTCCAAGCAAAATAATTATAATTATTTTTTTAAGTAGTTTTACAATTTTGGATTATACCTTTATGTTTTTTGGTCTCTTCCCCCTCAGTCAGAAAATGTCAGTTTACACTAGAAAACAATGGTTTAGGATTATTGTAAAAAATGCGATTGGTTCCATAAAAATCCCTAGAAAAATAATAAAAACTTCAATAGACATGTCACTATTTGACATAAAAGATAACTTACTAGGGACTAGGAACAAAGTCTGTCAGCACAATAAAAGAAAATTTTAAAAACAGATTCAAACACAAAGCCTGTGTCTTACGGTCTCTCTAAAAAGGTAGATTAATTGTAAGAAAAATCATACAAAGTAAAAACAAAACCATCTAGATCACCCTTTCAAAACACAAAGATACCCAAAAGTTGACATTTCTTCACATCTCCTTATACTAGATGTTTTTCCTCAAAACGTTTAGCTATAAATGTATAACAAATAAATACAATTGTCCCTCCCCGGAAGCTGTACTTTGCTGCCTTATAATATACTATAGTTTCATATCCAGCCATTAGAAAAAGTTGAGTAAGTTTTGTTTCCAAATTTAAAACACTAAATTTATTTAGATTATTCGATTATTCTTTTTGTTTTTGCTTCTTTGCTTTTGTTTTTGAGATAGAGTTTCACTCTTGTTGCCCAGGCTGGATGGAGTGCAATGGTGCGATCTCGGCTCACCACAACCTCCGCCTCCCAGGTTCAAGCGATTCTCCTTCCTCAGCCTCCCGAGTAGCAGGGATTACAGGCATGCGCCAACACACCCAGCTAATTTTGTATTTTTAGTAGAGACAGGGTTTCTCCATGTTGGTCAGGCTGGTCTGGAACTCCCAACCTCAGGTGATCTGCCCGCCTTGGCCTCCCAAAGTGCTGAGATTACAGGTGTGAGCCACCGTGCCCGGCCCTAGATTATTCTTAAATCCATGTTTCTCTTTGTGTGGTTTGAGATCTCTGAATGTTCCCAACTACCAAGGTAAGAAAACAGTGCTCCTAGTGAGCTATGGCAGAAATAATCACTAGCATATTTATTGAGAAAAACTGAACTTAAACTTTATTTTTTTGGCTTTACAGTTCTGTCTGTTCTGCTAATAGTATCTTGTAGAAAAGGAACTAAAAATTAAAAAATACCCAAAAAATCTGGCAGATAAAGACAAAAATTAGCAGAATTTGAAAGCAGTATACCTTATGCCCTAGACATGGGGAAAACACACACACACACACACACACACACACACACACACACACACTAATCCTATCCTAAATTGTAAGTTCCATCCATCAATATATCTGGACTAACTTTTCTTAACACTCTTTCAGGAGATGAAAACTAAACATTTATAACAATAGGAGTGCTAGCTTCTACTGTCTGCCTAAAAATCAGTCCATCCTATGGCTGTTTACATTGTGGGCAAAGTACTAAGGGGAAAAAGAATTAACCATTTTTTTGTAAAGCTCTAAGATGGCCAATTGGCCTCAAGTTTTAGCTTTTCTACTGGTACACCTGAAGGGGTGGGGAGTTGGGAACACCTCCACTTATTCACAATGATAGAAAAACCCCCTTTGGCTTTTTCCCAGAGAAAATGGGCAAGTTAATTCCTGCAGTGTTTGCAATTCAGTTCCATAGCTGTCCCACCTTTCATTTTTGGTGGATGGAGAGAATGTTGGGGAGAAGGGAGAAAGAAGGGCTTAGTATTCAAATATTGCCTATAAATTTAGAAAATGTTAATTAAGAGGGATCAGAAAGAATATGAATGTTTTTAATAAGGCTTACAGTTTTCCATATACAAGCTGCCCCTAAAGGACTCAGAAAAGGCGCTGATATCAACAGCCATGGCTCCAGGGATTTAGCCCTCTTGCCACAGTATTCTTTGGGGATTGAGGTAAAGCATTCCAGTTAGAAGTCTCCTTTCAGAGGATGGAGCTGCAGAGGAAAAGGAGAAAAGTACTCTCCATGTTGAGATTCAGGCATACTTTCCCATAGAAAAAAAAACAAACTAAAACATAATATTCTATTGAGCTAACTACACAAGGTCAAACTAATTTCAGAGGGCCAGCTGGGAACCTGTGTAACAAACTCACAGTGCATTTTCCCTAAAGGCAACTGGTTTACAAGTGAGCTACTGGAACTTGAGCCTACCCATATTTCTGCAAATGTCTGCTACATAAATATTTTAATATAAATAGAATAATTAAAAATAATAGATACTATCTTTTTTAAAAATCTGTATATATCTTTTAAAAATCTGTTTATGTCACTCCATAACCTACATTTGTATTAATATTTACATTTTTAGCTACAATAGAATGCTCTTCTTAGGGAGGTAACAGTCAAAATTTATGCCACATCACCCAGCTGAAAAGAGACTAAAGTAGTATAATACATGCAAGTCATTGGCAACAGGTATTGAGTCTATTACTCGGGGCAGAAGTCACTATGCCAGGAGCTAGAGATGAGCAGCTTGATCCATATGAAGCCAGGTACAGTGACATTCGCCTGTAGCCCTAGCTCTTTGGAAGGCTGAGGTGGGAGGATTGCTTGAGCCCAAAAGTTCAAGGTTGAGTGTCCTATGACTATACCTGTGAACAGCCACTGCACTCCAGCCTAAGCAACATAGGTAGACTTTGTCCCTTAAAAACATACATACACACACATACACACACACAACATATGCACAGGCACACACACACGCATGAGAAGAAAGGGCACAGACATAAAAAAGAAGGGATAAAGAAAAAACCCAACAAATAAATGTGAGGATGTATACTGAGGGACTAAAATAATTTTATGTACATTATAGGATTTTTCCTATGCTTTTATTTAAAGAAAGAAAATCATTTGTACAATTTGAATCTATAAATTGTCATGAAAGTCAATGTCCTCATAATTAAAATGTTACGTATATCTTTTCTACTCTATTTCATGAAATGATTTTGTCCAATTTATTCACATATTTTTAGCAACAGAAGTTTCTTCATCACAGAAGTCATTATGAGTTATCTAACCCAAGTTTACATAGCACATCTACATCATCATTTCAGTATAAGTTTGAGTTCTCACACTTTCTGAATGTATGTATGATGCTGTTCCTAGGAGTTCTGTGTATCCAAATGTCCATGTGTACTTAACTAGAACAACTGTTCTTTTTTTCACTCATCACATAAGTACATATTCTTATCTCCATAAGCTACTTTTTAACTTAATCTTTAACAATTTATTATGACATCCAACACTTGCAAATTATTAAGTTATAATCCTAGTAACAGTTACAATTAGCTATGCTTAATTTTTAAAAACTGTTTAAAAATCAAGTCATGTTGCTACAAACACATAAAAAAACAACTGGATGAAAAACAGTAACTGGGCAAGTGGCAAGTAATACAAAAGACTTTGTAATGAGTCAGATAACAGAATTCTTTCTTGGCTGAGGGATACTTTTGGGTTAGGGGGCACCTAGCCTAATAATCAAATACATAAAGTCATATGGTAGACTAGAGATAGAATGCTTCAAAACAAGAGCAAGACGGTAAAGGGGGAAAAAAAACACTGAATGTACAGCAGAGCTTTCCCCTAGTTTCCAAAAGCATCTTTAGATTACTGCAGAGAACAAAAGAAGTAATAATTTTCATGTAATCCCAAAAAGGTATCCAAACAATTCCTATCTAGAAGAATTTGTTAAAGATAGCACACTTTGAAATTTTTCAAAAATGAAGGTAACAAAGAGATAGGCCCCAGAACACAACATACCCAACAATCTAAACTTTATAGATAAAAATAGTGACTCACAAAAACCTTATACAAAACTAACTCATCCTATCCTATGTGTTGAAATGGTTTTCTTTTTTTTTTTTTTTTTTTTTTTTTTTTTTTTTTTTTTTTTT